>NW_028318017.1:2675000-2975000 GCF_062004578.1 Staurois parvus
ATCCAAAAGAAATGTTGTTACATGGTGTAACCATCTGCAGGCTATCTACATGGCCTCCTACATTAGTGGGATCTGCTCTGCCCACTTCTTTCACTTGACTTTCAGATTCCTGATTTAAAGAAACACAAGCCATAGGCACGGCAGGGATTGCTCCTCCTCCCCCTGTGACGATCATGGCTTCCACTGGGATCACATCCTCACAGCTCCTTATGCAGGCCATAGATGGGTCGAAAATCGGCCGATTTTTCTTTTAAAAAAACGAACAATCGGTCGTTCAAGTGGCCGACGTTACCACCAATGGTAAAAAAAATCGGCCGATTTTCATCCCTTCTACAGCTGGCAAAAAGTGTATCTGCAGAGAGCTCCGCTATTTCTGACAGTTCTCTGACAGTTCCTTCACATTTACAGCGGTTGAAACATTGTATTTATTTGTTTCCATTTAGGATACAGATGTTTTTATTCGGAAACAAATAGATACAATGTTGCAACCGCTGTAAATGTCAGAGAACTGTCAGAAATAGCGGAGCTCTCTGCAGAGACACTTTTTGCTGGACTGGAATTCTTCTTATTTTCTTCCTACTTCTTCTTCTTCTTCATCATCCTCATCCTCTTCTTCTTCTTCTTCTTCATCTTCATCCTCATCCTCTTCTTCATCCTCATCCTCTTCTTCTTCATCCTCATCCTCTTCTTCTTCTTCATCCTCATCCTCTTCTTCATCCTCATCCTCTTCTTCTTCTTCATCCTCATCTTTTTCTTCTTCATCCTCATCCTCTACTTCTTCTTCTTCTTCTTCTTCTTCCTCATCCTCTTCTTCGTCTTCTTCTTCTTCCTCATCCTCATCCACTTCTTCATCCTCATCCTTTTCTTCTTCTTCTTCTTCCTCATCCTCTTCTTCTTCTTCATCCTCATCCTCTTCTTCTTCTACATCCTCATCCTCTTCTTCTTCATCCTCATCCTCTTCATCATCATCCTCATCCTCTTCTTCATCCTCATCCTCTTCTTCTTCATCCTCATCCTCTTCTTCTTCTTCATCCTCATCCTCTTCTTCTTCTTCTTCCTCACCCTCATCCTCTTCTTCTTCTGCTTCTTCTTCATCCTCATCCTCTTCTTCTTCATCCTCATCCTCTTCTTCTTCTTCATCCTCATCCTCTTCTTCTTCTTCACCCTCATCCTCTTCTTCTTCTTCTTCTTCTTCCTCTTCTTCTTCTTCTTCATCCTCTTCTTCTTCTTCTTCTTCATCCTCATCCTCTTCTTCTTCCTCATCCTCTTCTTCTTCATCATCCTCTTCTTCTTCTTCCTCTTCCTCATCCTCTTCTTCTTCATCCTCTTCTTCTTCCTCTTCTTCTTCTTCTTCATCCTCTTCTTCATCCTCTTCTTCTTCTTCTTCTTTTTCCTCTTCTTCTTCTTCTTCTTCATCCTCATCCTCTTCTTCTTCCTCATCCTCTTCTTCTTCTTCATCCTCATCTTCTTCTTCCTCATCCTCTTCTTCTTCATCCTCTTCTTCTTCCTCTTCTTCTTCTTCTTCTTCATCCTCTTCTTCATCCTCTTCTTCTTTTTCTTCTTTTTGTCTTCCTCTTGCAGGTCACTGCTCATGCGCAGATTTTTTTATCGGCAAAAAATCGGCCGATTTGCTCACTAATTGCCTCGAAAATCGGCCGATCTGCAAAATTGGCCGATTTTTTTCCAACTTTACAGAAAAAAAAAAACGGCCAAAATACCGAAAAACGGCCGACCAAATAGCCCACTGACGATCTGAAAATCGGCCGATCTTATTTTCGGCCGAAAAATCGGCCGATTTTCGACCCATCTATGGCCTGCATAAGGCTGTTACTTGCGCTAACTGGCTTCAAGTTATCTGCCCGGTCTCCTACATTTTCCCCAACAAGCAACACAGTAGGGGGTGCACTCTTCACACTTGCTGGTGGACTAGGCCTCCTCATCTTTGGATAAAGGCCTGAGTAATGTCCAGCTTGGTTACAGACAAAGCACTTCAAGGTCTCCATAGATGTAGGTCTGGCTCCTGTAGTTCTTGATGCAGATGGAGGTAACAATGCATTCCCCTGCTGGATTTGGGTCCTCTTGAGTTTGTGCCCTCTCTATTTGCTTCATCCGCTGTTGCTGCTCTTTTTCCATTTATAGTAACCTGGAGATGAGCTGAAACTGCAACTCTGGGTTATGACTTTCCAAAAGCTGTAGGGTTGTTCCCAGAGAAAAATCTTTTTTGCCCGGTTATTTCCTCTGCCGAGAAGGTTTGAGAACAGAGTCACCCTGATTCATACAGTTATTTGAACTTATACAGTTGCAGAGTTTCACTGATATGATGAGCTGTTCTCATTTTCTATATCAGCACACCTAGGAGCTGGTACCTTGTCTTGCCAACTATATTGATGCCCTTTAGATCACAGAGGTCAATCACGGTCTCATCGGATTGTCTTGGGTACCAGAGTATTAACTCATCTTCATGGGTTACCATCTTCATGTTTTCTCCCAAATAAAATATAGAAAAGAAAAACAAGAGTGGTTGGAGGGCAAATAGCCAAGTATGTCCATTACAAAAAACAAAAATGATGCACTGAGTGAGCTTCTGTACACCCTGTTCCAAATTATTATGCAAATTCTATTTAAGTGTCACAAAGATTAAATATTTTGTTTTTCAGTGTAACTCATGGATGGCATTGTGTGTCAGGGCTCTGTTGATCACTGAAAACAATCTTGGACTCCTGTGATAATTACATTGGCCGGTGAGCCCAATTTAAGGAAAAACTACTATAGGAGGGGGTTCCACATTATTAAGCAAAGCACCATTTTCAAGCAATATGGGGAAGAAAAAGGATCTCTCTGCTGCTGCCAAAAAGAGTGAAATAGTTCAATGCCTTGGACGAGGTATGAAAACATTCGATATTTCATGAAAACGTAAGTGTGATCATCACACTATGAAGAGATTTGTGGCTGATTCAGAGCAGATAAAGGCACGTTGAGGAAGATTTCTGCCAGATCCATGCATCGTATCAAGAGAGCAGCTGCTAAAATACCATTACATAGCAGCAAACAGATATTTGAAGCTGCTGGTGCCTCTAGAGTCCCACGGACATCAAGGTGTAGAGTCCTCCAGAGTCTTGCAACTGTGCATAAACCTTCTATTCGGCCACCACTAACCAATGCTCACAAGCAGAAACGGCTGCACTGGGCAAAAAAATACATGAAGACTAATTATCAAACAGTCCTGTTTACTGATGAGTGCCGTGCAACCCTGGATGGTCCAGATGGATGGAGTAGTGGATGGTTGGTGGACGGCCACCCTGTTCCAACAAGGCTGCGACGTCAGCAAGGCAGTGGTGGAGTCATGTTTTGGGCCAGAATCATGGGAACAGAGCTGGTCGACCCCTTTAGGGTCCACGAAGGTGTAAAGATGACCTCTGCAAAGTATGTGGAGTTTATGACTGACCACTTTCTTCCCTGGTACAGAAGAAAGAACTATGCTTTTCGTAATAAAATCATCTTCATGCATGACAATGCACCATCTCATGCTGCAAAGAATACCTCTGCATCAATGGCTGCTATGGGGATAAAAGGAGAGAAAGTCATGGTGTGGCCTCCATCTCCCCTGACCTCAATCCTATTGAGAACCTTTGGAGCATCCTCAAGCAAAAGATCTATGAGGGTGGGAGGCAGTTTACATCCAAACAGCAGCTCTGGGAGGCTGTTCTGACATCTTGCAAACAAATTCAAGCAGAAACTGTCCAAAAACTCACAAGTTCAATGGATGCAAGACTTGTGATCTGCTATCAGATAAGGGGTCCTATGTTACAATGTAACGTGACCGGTTCAAATGTTTAAAAAGTTCAAATGTTGTTAAAAGTTTGATTGAAATAGCTTTTGATTTCAGTAAATATGCTGCAAACACAACAAATGACAATTTTCAGTTCTTTACAACCTATAAAGTGTTTTGAAACTTCCTGTGCGGAATAATTTGGAACAAAAATCCTGTTATCATTAGGAGGTTTGTTCAATAAAATTTGAATTGTACTCTTAATAGTTGTAACATGAGAATTATGCTGACTGGTATTTACATCAATTATTTAGGGAAATGATAAAAATATAATTTTCATAATAATTTGGAACAGGCTGTAGGTCAGTCACTTCTACCAAGCTTCCAACCTTTAGTACACAGGTTCAATGAATAAACCATGCACTGATGTACTAAGCAGATCTGCTTTCTGCTGACAATCTGTCATGAAACTGCACGCCCATGGTGGCTAGCTAACTGGGGTGTGGTCCTTGAATGGAGTATAAGGAAATGAGGGGGCTTAATTTGAGCAATAAAAATTGGCCGTGATACACTTTCACATCCCCCACTACCTCTGGCCACCACTAGAGGAAGACTCCACTCCAATCCAGCTGGCTGACTACACATAGGCAGATATGCATCTTATATACAATCTGGTGTACTCTAAGGGTTGTGGAGCAGCCTAGCAATTGGCACACCCTTCTAGGATTCCTCCAGCTATCCTACAAGATAGACCCCCGATGTTAATAACTTTTCCACTGTCCACCCACCCCCACACCAGACACACACAAATGGTAACTTGCCACCACCCAACAGTTTGTCCACTCTCTGGTCTGCTGGGCCAACACACACACCACACACACACAGATCTCCATCTGGCAGATCTGCTAGTTTAGAATCTGAATGCAATCTGCCAACATACAATGCAATTGCATAGACTGGAGATGAACATAGACACTAAAATGTAAAAATATCTCCAGGAATATGAGCCGGAGCTTAGTGCACAGAAGTCACTTATTAATTTTATAATTTAATATCCCAAAAGTGGGCAGTGCATAAAATAATGTATATTACAAAAAAGACAAAAATACACTCAATTGGCTATTCACTATAAAATAAAAAGGGAACAAAAACATAAAAAAAACTGTTATCAAGATTTATCCTGTGACTGGAGCACCTCAGAAGAAAATCAACGATTCACCAGTCATATGAAACCGGCTCTGTACGAATCACCCCGTTCATATCTCTGGGTCCTCAATTTATTGAAATATTATGTTCCTGTCCCTACCCACAGGACTTTCTGTGTTCTGAAGTACAAGTCTCAAATGAGCCAAGAACGGTCCTGATCACTGGGTCAGGGATAGGATTTCCGACACCAGCGCATCAGTCCGATTGTGACAGTATCAGTCACTGTTCAGCTGTCGCAATCAAGCACCATATAACCGTTTTCTGTGTTTCTCCGGGATTCTACATACATTGCAAATAAAGTTTTATAAGTACATGGAGCCTAAAATGTGTCCAATCAGAAGGAAGTATTTCCGTCTCTCTGCAACTAATAATTTAATTTCTATATTATCTATATTTTTAACATTTTAGCTTTTCTGAGAGATGAAATGGATTCCTCTGATCTGTTGGCATAATAAATCAAAGCTGGCAGACATTCTGGAGCCTTCTTTCTGGTTTCCTGCTGATTCTTGTAGCTGAAATGGCTATAGCTCTTCTTTGAGCTTCAGGAAGGTGAGAAATCCATTTCCACATAGATGAGTTCTATTAACATCTCGGTGTCACTCCTGGCCTAGAAGCTGCTTTGTCCTTTCAGATGCTAATTGGTGAACATATGTCTCTGACTGATTACTGAATACTGTATCTCTAATAACACGGAATGAAACTAGATCTACAATCACATCCTTCTACAGATCACGTCACATCTCAACTACTGGCAGTACTACCCGACTCTCACATTTATGTTACAAATATATTTTTATATCATTATCATATCTCCTCTGAAGCGTCTCGTCTCCAAGGAGAATACATTTCATGTTTGTAGTCATTCCTCATAACTGAGGTCTTCCAGCCCCTTTATTAGCTTTGTTACCCTTCTCTGGACTCACTCCAGTTCCAGCACATCCAACCTGAGGACTGGTGACCAGAACTGGATGCCATACTCCAGTTGTGTCCAAACCAGCATTTTGTAAAGTGGGAGAATTATCGTTTTATCTCTGGAGTAAATTCCCTTTTGAATTCATGCTGATATTCTGCTGGCCTTGCTTGCTGCGGCTTGGTATGCATGCTATTGCTGAGTCTGTGATCCACTAGGACCTCCAGATCCTTCTCCATCCTCGATTCCCCCAGAGGTTCATCCCCTAGCGCAGTGGTTCTCAACCTTTCTAATGCCGCGACCCCTTAATACAGTTCCTCATGTTGTGGTGACCCCCAACCATAAAATTATTTTCGTTGCTACTTCATAACTGTAATTTTGCGGGGGGAGGAATAGTGCCCCATCGTTGGTGTCAGTGGGGGGAGGAATAGTGCCCCATCGTTGGTGTCAGTGGGGGGAGGAATAGTGCCCCATCGTTTGTGTCAGTGGGGGGAGGAATAGTGCCCCATCGTTGGTATTAGTGACACAAATGATGGGGCACTATTCCTCCCACTGACACCAATGATACTTACTTTGCTGACCCCTGCTCCAGCCTGGGCTCGCTCTCTCACTTACCTGTCAGCTGTCTTCCTTCTCTGGCCGCTCTCCTCTTCACTCGCTCCGGCAGTTCCCTCGATCTTCTTTGATGTACGTGCGCTGCCGCTCGGCTCCTCCTCTCCAAGCTCCACCTCCTCGCCGGTGATTGGCCTCTCCTGAGCTACAGTTCCGGTGGCCAATCAGCGGCGAGGAGGCGGAGCTGCTGAGCGATCCCGGAGGTGTGGCCAGGTGACAGGAGCAGCGTATCATCCCGCCCACACATCGCCTGAGACGGAGGAGCGGTGTCTCGGTTCCTAAGACCATCGGAAATATGTGTTTTCCGATGGTCTTAGGCGACCCCTGGGAAATGGTCGTTCGACCCCCAAAGGGGTCGCGACCCCCAGGTTGAGAACCGCTGCCCTAGCGTGTAGCTGGCATTCATATTTTTAGCCCCCAAATACATTACATTTTCCTACATGAAACCTCCTTTGTCATGTAGTTGTCCACACCTTTATTTTATTGAAGTCTTCCTGTAAAGTTTCTGTATCCTGTGGTGAAGGTTTTGAGCTTCTTACCTTTGTATTGTCAGCAAACATTGAGACTGAACTATTTATACCGACCTCTATATCATTTATGAACAAGTTAAACAGAATTGGACCCAGAACAGAGCCCTGGGGTACCCCACTTATAACTCAGACCATTCAGATGTACATTTATCACCACCCTTTGTACACACCCCAGTAACTAGTTTTCTATCCATGTACATACACTATTGTCAGCACCAACATGCCTCAATTTGTGGATTAAGCATTTATGGGGTATGATGTCAGATGTTTCGGCAAAGTCTATATACATTACATCCATGGGTGTTCCATTATCCAGCCTACAGCTCACCGCCTCATAGATTGTTAATAAGTTGGTCTGGCAAGAATGATCTTTTTTCATAAATCCATGCTGGTTACTACTAATGATACTATTTTCATCAGCAAATTCTTGGATATGGTCCCTTATCATCCCTCCAATAGTTTACAAACTATTGATGTTAGGCTGACTGGCTTAGAGATTCCAGGTATGTATCTCAGCACTTTCTTAAATACTGGTACCATGTTAGCTTTTCACCAATCTGCTGCCACCATTCCAGTCCATAAGCGTTCCTAAAGATTAGGAATAAAGTCTAACAATGACCTGGCTACATTCTTTGAGGACTCTCGGGTGCAAGCCATCTGGTCCTGGTGATTTGTTCACATTTAGTTTTTTTTTACTTTCTAGTCTTTTGTAAGGGACCACGACACTGACCACTGATAAAGGGGATCCCATTAGTCAACGATGTAAAGGACCACTACTCTGACCAATAATGTAAGGGGATGTTTCTCCCATTGGTCACCAATGCAAGGGACCACTACACTGACCACTGATATAAGGGGGTCCTTCTCCCATTGGTCACCAATGTAAGGGACCACTACACTGACCACTGATATAAGGGGTCCTTCTCCCATTGGTCACCAATGTAAGGGACCACTACACTGACCACTGATATAAGGGGTTCCTTCTCCAATTGTCACCAATCAGCTCTGGGTTTAGTTGTCGGAGAGTAGGAATGAGACGACAGTTCATGGTGGGCTGTATATGATATACTGCTGACCCCCGCACCCTGCGCCGTTATTGAAGGGTGTGAGGTGTCACCGAGGAGCAATGTTCTATATTTAAGTTTGCCGTCATTGCACCGACACACAATAGATTTGTTCAATAAATGTTTTATTATAATTTTACATTTAACAAGATTGAAGCAAAAAAATCAGGAAACAGCAAAGGCAGAAATACGATTGGTCAGGAAGATCCCTTGTCTGGAATGTGGGGGTGGAGTCATTATTATTGGTGTACAATACAATACACAACGTGTTCCATTATTATAACAAAGTATTGTAGAAAAGATCCCAACATAGAAAATGGGGGAAAGAAGGAAATAAAGGCGGATATGAAGGGGAATCTGTGTACGGGGAACACCTTAACAATCACCACCATTTTATTCTCCAGGGCCTCTGATGTCACAGAATAGATGTTTGGGGGTTTATCTCATCTTCAGGACCAAAATCTGCATTTTCCCATGTGTGCAAAATCATGGAGAAACAGCTCTGGCAGTGAGAGGGTTAATGTGGGCTAGATGGGATCACTCTGCTGGGGTGACATTAGAGCTCCCCCTAGCTGCAGCCTGGTAATAACATTGCTGGGAGGTCTATTCATTTCTCTGCTCCATACTTCCCGTCTTTATAGAAACGTCTCCTGACATTTGGGGGTCTATTCATAAAGAATGTGTAGAATCATTCACCTGGTGAAAGTGCATGTCCATTCCTTAGCAGATCTGGAGAGGTAAGTGTGCATGGATGGGGTGTAGGTCAGTCCTTACCCTAGATGAAATCTCTCATACAGACACAATGGGACTCATTGAACTTTATAAAGAGGAACTGCAGAAAACATATCAATAAAGATCTTCCAATGTTTTCTTCCCAATCAGCGTAGAAATCATAAACCCCTCCCAGCAGGTGTACAAGGCCATGAAATCTATCACAAAGTCCATCAATGGACAATTCCTGGACAACAATCACCGTGGGACAGAATTCTGAGCACCATGAGAAGGATCCAGCAACGTCATCCATCTCCACGCGTTTCGTGGTGCAGCGCTCACTTCTTCAGGAGAAATGATTCCTGCTGATCAGAGTATACACCAATAATAAAACAAATGGCGGCAGGACCATCACTGGCTGGATGGAAAGTGGAGCAGGAAGATGGCTTCAGGTAAGTCTTCCCAGTAGTTCTGTGCTGGGCCAGCTCCCTTGTTTATGGCGGTCGGTGGACATGCTGGTGCTCAGGTCTATGACACTTCCAGCCTACCATGGTAAGCCAGCCCCCCTCTGTGTTCTCACTGGATGCCCCCGGATCTGCCCCTCCCCCCAATTTATACGCATATTGCACCGAAAACATTGGAAGATTTGATTGATGTGTTTTTCTGACGTTCCTCTTTATAAAGTCACATGACCATTCTGTCTGTATGAGAGATTTTATCTCCTGTCCATTCCTTCTCTGTGAATGGGGCTAAAACACCGATGTCATTAGGAGATTTGCTGAGCCGGGGGAATGTTTTCCATCATTACAGAGCATTTCACACTCCATTTATATTCTTCTCCTGATATCAAAGGCCAACCCGGTCCCACACTTCATCCATGTCTTTGGGGGCCGCTGATCTCCTTATGGACTGTTTCTTCCATGATGAAGATCAGCCATGGAGTATATCTGAGGTGTATATCATGGTGTGCTTCTTCCCCACATGAGAGCTGGGATGTCCAGCAACATTTATATAGAAGACATTTCCCGCACTCAAGGCACTAATACACCTCCAGGGTTGTGTGGGACCTCTGATGTACAGGAAGACAGGACTTCAGTGAGGAACATTTCCCTCACTCAGGACATGAAAGTGGCTTCACCCCCGTGTGACATCTCTGATGCCTAGAAAGATTGGACTTCTGTGAAAAACATTTCCCGCACTCAGGACAGGAAAGTGGCTTCTCCCCTGTGTGAGATCTCTGATGTCTGTAAAGATGGTACTTCTGAGAAAAGCATTTTCTGCACTCAGGACAGGAATACGGCTTCTCCCCGGTGTGAGATCTCTGATGCTTGTAAAGATTGGACTTCACTGAAAAAGATTTCCCGCACTCAGGACAGGAATATGGCTTTTCCCCTGTGTGAGATTTTTGATGTTTGCAAAGATTGGACTTCACTGAAAAACATTTCCCGCACTCAGGACAGGAATATGGCTTTTCCCCCGTATGAGATCTCTGATGCATAGCAAGTCCTGATTTGTATACAAAACATTTCCCACACTCAGGACAGGAATACGGCTTTTCCCCCGTGTGACATCTCTGATGTTTGTAAAGATGGGACTTCCGTAAAAAGCATTCCCCACACTCAGGACAGGAATATGGCTTTTCCTCCGTGTGAGATCTTTGATGTCTGTTAAGATTGGAATTTAGTGAAAAACATTTCCCACAGTCAGGACAGGAATATGGCTTTTCCCCTGTGTGAGATTTCTGATGCGTATAAAGATTGCCCTTCTGTGAAAAACATTTTCCACACTCAGTACAGGAAAACCTCTTTTCTCCTGGACTATACTGTGCGATGTCCTCACCTTCTACTTTCCAGTCTGGAGACAAAGTGAGACAATCCTCGGAGGTTTTCCTCATCTCCCGGCCATGGACTAAAATACAAAGACAAAGAGGATTACTAGACAGAAGCCCCACCAGAGGTCAGAGAGTGAGGATGGGGGGAGAACAACCAAGATGAAGACTGGACTGATCCTGAAGACCACCATCGTTGGGGTATTGACTCCTCCCTCATTATCACTTTCTGTTTAAGGGTCCAAAGTTGGAGGATGTTATCACATTATTAGCACCATGTAAAAGTCTGTGTTCCAATCACATCATCCGATATAAAATGTCCAGCTGGGAGGAAATGGGTGTAACAAAAGAGAATCCATATTATGTGTATATATAGCAGTGGGGGGGAGGGGGGAGAGCAGTAGTCAGGAGTATGTAATGTACAACATAGAGTATATAGTGCAGGGGTAAGGAGTATGTAATGTACAACATAGAGTATATAGGTCAGGGGTCAGGAGTATGTAATGTACAACATAGAGTATATAGTGCAGGGGTCAGGAGTATGTAATGTACAACATAGAGTATATAGTGCAGGGGTCAGGAGTATGTAATGTACAGTATAAATTATACAGTGTAAGGGTCAGGATTAATAATATTGGTATTCATTCATCAGTGGAAGTTGCCTCCCATCTCCTGAGACTGCACTCAGTGACTTGGGTCTGAGACTATACAGACATTTCCCTCCACCCCAGAATGCAAGTGTACAATCCAATACGCACACATTCCTGCATTAAAAATGGCTGTATGTGTATAAGTGGGTGCTGCAGCGACCGTCGGCTGGAACTGAACAGAATCAGCAAGGGAGAATGTCACCAGCACACCGAGGATCACCAATATGGATCCAAACGTTTTAATGAACAATCACATAGTTACAGCAAGGCAATGTTTCGGAGTCTTGCAGGACCCCTTCATCAGGCAGGTCACATGCCTGATGAAGGGGTCCTGCGAGACTCCGAAACATTGCCTTGCTGTAACTATGTGATCGTTCATTAAAACTTTTGGATCCATATTGGTGATCCTCGGTGTGCTGGTGACATTCTCCCTTGCATATCCCTCCACCCGGAGCAAGCCAGCAGAATTCAGAGCAAGTAACCCTGGGAGAATTGTTATGTCAGAGATATTGCTAGATTCAGGATATGGGGTAGAAGTCTCAAAGCACAGGCCCCAGGTGCCGAGGTTATGAATCAACATTTTTCTGACAGCTGAACCCCAGAATCTCCATAAATCCAGTCTAGATACATAAATTGTGTCTGCAGCACAGAGAAGGAAGATTATCCGAGAGAAATCCAGGAATACAGGACGGGGAACACAGCTCAGGAAAGTGACCAGGGGATTACAGGCTGATATCACCCAGTCCCCGCCCTACTCTGGACCAATCAGTGAGCAGTATGGGGGGAGGAATGGATTTAGTGTTCATGACCCACCTGTGCTGATCTCTGTAGGAGTGTCCTCCTCTATAAATGTCCCCGTTATTCCATCCTCCTCCATAGACTGCTGATCATCCCTCACATACGCCTCTTCTTCTTCTCCTTTCACCTCAAATTCTACATAGTTTAAATCTCCACTCTAAATCAAGGAAATGGGAGAAAATATAATCCGTAAAATATAACCTTTATTACTATAACATCACAAAAAAATCAACACATTGTCTCCATGTGTTTAATTTTTATAGGCTCCGTCTTACCAACCTTGTAATGGTGAGGGATGGTGTGATCTTCCTGTGTGGAATCCCAGGAATTAGGTGGATCCATCATAGCCTTGTGTCCTCCTGAAAACTCCTCCATCACTCCATACTCCTCATCCTCCTCTTTATACTCTTCTTTAACAACAATATTATAATCCCCGAGGTTTACACTCTGAAAGATATAATAAAACATTCATTGTAACAAACATGCTGTGTATAAATCACAACTACCAATAATTGTCATCATCTACCTGATGATGGTGAGGGATGGTGTGACCTTCCTGTGTGGAATCCCGGGAATACAGAGGACGGGGACATCTCTCTGGTGGGTTTCTGTAGCTGGATGACTCCACCATGGTGTCCTGGTACAGATCTTTGTGTTCCTTTAGAAAGTTTGACTTTTCCATCACCCCATCCTCATCCTCCTCCTCTTTTATCTCTTCTTTAACCTCAACTTTAGAATTTCTCAGGTTTCCACTCTAAAATAAAAATGACATCAATGGTAACAATGCAGATAATGTACAGATCCTAATGATACTATCAGTGATTGTTCCTCATCTACCTGATGATGATGAGGGATGGTGTGAACTTCCTGTGTGGAATCCCGGGAATACAGAGGACGGGGACATCTCTCTGGTGGGTTCCCATGACTGGATCCATCTGTAGGAAACACACACACTGACTGAATCCATTGTTTCTATGTGTTTATCAGATGATGGGGGATCTAGGTGGATCCTCCGTACTGCTCTCTCCTTTACAATAAAGTCTCCTCTTACCCGGTGATGTGAGGGGCGGCTGATTGTCCATCATGACGTCCTTGTAGAGATCCTTGTGTCCTTCTAAATACTCCCACTCCTCCATGGAGAAATAGACAGTGACACCCTGACACCTTATAGGAACCTGACACACACAATGATACAGTCACCATCCAGACACATCCCTTGTCTGTTACTGGAGAATGTCCCAGAATTCCCGGCACCGCTCACCTCTCCTGTCAGCAGCTCAGTGATCTCTCTGGTGACTTCTAGAATCTTCTTCTTCTTTCTCTCTTCTATCAGGGAGGGAGGTGGAGGCAATGTGATGTCATATGATCTCCAGACTTCACAGGAGGAAAACTCTACATCTGAACACAAATAGTCACATCAAATGATATTCCCAGAATCCTCCTCACCTCTCCATTCAGGTCTCCATTTTATTAAAGCCCCACTTCAGGCTGAGGTATAATTCCCCCCCCACAGGACCCCCACACTACGCAGGGTATAGGCTTGTTGCAGCATTCTGATGTCATTACATACAACGCAGGACAAACAGTCCCACTTTACATGTGAGGATACCAAGGGACCCCACATACTAAGAGCATCAGAAAAAAGTCAGATGGGGAGACATTGGGAGGAGCTGTGAGGTCAGTGTGATGTCATAGGATTCTCTGACTCTGGTTGAAGGGACAATGGGGGGAGGAGCTGTGAGGTCAGCATGATGTCATAGGATTCTCTGACTCCGGATGGAGGGACATTGGGAGGAGGAGCTGTGAGATCAGTGTGATGTCATAGGATTCTCTGACTCTGGATGGAGGGACATTGGGAGGAGGAGCTGTGAGGTCAGTGTGATGTCATAAGACATATAGACTCTGGATGGTGGGACATTTGGATGGGGAGATTTGAGGGGTCCTCTATATGAGGCTCCCATGCAATTCAAATCATTGTTCCTGGGTGCGTCCTAAATTTCCTAAACTGAAGAGTGAACTTTGACAAGGATAAGGAATAGCAAGAAGGAGCCGAGAGACAAATGAGAATATTGCTCAGCCAATGGGAGATGATCTCAGCATGACTTCCATCATGAAGGAGATGAGGGGGAGGGGAGGAAGTCACTGAAGGTGACCATAGATCCATGGAAATTCAGCTGGTTCAGCAGGGATCGCTCACATTTCCATCCATGTGTGGCCACTGCCGGATAAAAGCCACTCCCCCAGCGGCTGCAGCCAATAGCTTCAGTGCTGATCTGTGTATTCTGAGAGGAGGAGTCCCCCTATTGTAAAGATACAACAGTGCAGCGGGGAGGATTCCCCCATCCACCTCCAATGTGTGGACTTCCATTTTTTATGCTCATCCCGCTGGCTGAACGATAAAACTGAAGCAGCTTTGGGGGCAAGATATATTATCAACTCCTCCCCATGAAGGGGTTAATCTACGTATTACCTCCTCTGCTGCCAGATCCAGGAATGTCGACTCTACTTCCTCCTTATTCACCTCTCCCCAGGAACTTCCTGTCTGTACATGACATCACTTCCTGTCTGTACCTGACATCACTTCCTGTCTGTCTTCCATAGAGACTTCCTGTCTGGGTAGAAGTGACATCCCCACCTTGTGGAGCTCAGAGGAACTGCAGCCCCGAGAAGCGTCTGGTAGTGTGACCCCGGCCTTGTGCTGGGTGTGTATGGACTGTAGATCCTTATAGAGGGGTCACCTCCACTCCCACCAAGGGGGACAGAAATATATGACTCCTCGGGGGAGGGATTTTGGCCCCTTTGATTTTGCAGTAACATTGATTGCAGATTTAGTCCTGTAGAACATCTGGTATATGGATACAAAGCCCCCCAGCTGGGAGTAAAGGGTGGAAATGGCTGGTGACCCCCAGATTTGGGCAATGATGTCATCACTATAAATGGATAAAACCCGCGCTATGTGTAACAACTCCAAACCTACAAAAACCTTCTAGCGGACTGCTGCTGTAACAAAGGGAAGGATTCCCTGTCATCTAGAAGAGCATTATGTGTCACAGCGCTGTCCTATTGTGTGTGCACAGAAATCATCACAAATACACTACAAATATGTGGAGACATTCAGAGATAAAGAGCTCGGGGCTCCAAATCCTATTCTCTGCACATCCACTGCTTCCACTTTACACCCACTTCATTGGTCTTATGGGGTTTATCAATAAATGAAGGAAACTGAACCATGTGCAAATCCATCCACAACATAAAGTGCTTTGTGCTCAAGATGCTGCTCCCTGCAGATCCACTGCTTCCACTTTACATCCACTTCATGACTGTAGCCCCCTCCTGGTCAGGTCTAGGATGTGTAGAGTCAGGTAAAGCATAGCTGTGTTTCTCTGCTCACCAGAGAGGCTGTCAGGTAAATTCAGTTGGTATTCTACATTACAGAGAGCTGTGATTGCTTAGTCAGGTCTGCTCATGCTGCTCTGGTTCTGTTGGAGTTTGTCTGAGTTCTTCCTGCCTTCAGGAAGCTATGAGAGTCTTCCAGAACATGGGAATTGGCTAGACAAATGACCAGCATGAATATGCATACAGTCCTGACCAATTGCAGGGGAGGGTGGCCCCATTGCATGCTGGGAGTGGTATTTATACTCTGAGAGTACATGGGTTCAGTGTCTTTCCTCGGAGAGGATTGCACCAGCCAGGCTGGAGGCAGGCTGCCTCGCCTGGCACTTGCTGTTATGTGGCCTCGGGTGGGTGACCTGAGGGCCTGAAGTTAGAGAGAGTGACCCTGATTCTACAGTAAGCTGACTGAGGGGAGCTGTCTGCCAAAGCTCTGTCTGGTATCACTGGAGAGAGTCGCTTGGAAGATTGGAAGGAGGCAACCATTCTGTCTTTGGACCTGTGAGTGCAAACTCTGAGAGATCTGGGGGGCTCTGTGTGCTTGTTACTCCTCTGATGCTAGATAGTCAGCCTGGGTCTGAGAAAGGGAGCCCTGCCTAGTGTTCTGAAGAGCTTGTCCAAGTCTTGCTACTGCTAATGGGACTTCGCTCTCCTACAACTACTTGCTGCTATTTGTTACTGAGAAGTCTGCTATCTACTGTCAGCCGAGACTTCACAAGGGTTCTACTAAGAGATCAGCTAGATGTCCTCAGTGTGAAGAGTTCTGATTCTGGAGGATCCGACTACATTCCCCATCCCTATCCCCAGTTCTACAATAAACTCCAAACACAAAACATCCCCTAGACTGGTCATTGGAGACAACGAGCAGAAGTGTGTGTGTTTGCCTTGCTGTGGGGCAAAGCAAAGGGAAACCAGGGGCAACATTCAGCTCCTTCTGAGGTAGTGCTACATGAAGTCGGTGTAAAGTGGAAGCAGTAGATCTGCAGGGAATTGCATCTTGAACACAAAACACCAAAGGTCAGGTGCAATGCTTTGGCCAATAACAACTGAGTTCTCAGGAAGAGCCATGATTGGCCAAAGTGCTGGCTGTATTATTGAACCACAACATGCAGAAGAGGTGGTGGAGTGGATAAGTCAGTTATCCTCATCCTCTGTCACCCAGGCTCATACTATTTTGCCTTCCACCACAGCTGCCAAAGTGTCCTGTTCCTCCAGCTCCTTGTCCACCACAGCTGCTCCTTCCGTAGTCCCACCATCATGCATGGAGGAGTCACCAGAATGATTTGATCATAGTGTCAGTCCCATGCTGCTGGAGGATGTGCAGCAATCTGAATGCTGTGATGTTGGTTCCCAGGATGAGGAAAGGAGTGACGTGAGCCTAGAGAGAGGGGGCGCCAGTGAGGGAAAAGAAATTGTCAGTCCTGTTCCCCCAGCCGCAGCACACTGCCAAGTTGGCTCCATTGATGAGGAGGAAGGGGATGATGAGGTCACTGACCATACTTGGGTGCCTGAGAGAACAGAGGAGGACAGTGAGGAGGAGGCAGAACTCCAACAAGGCAGGATGTCCTCCAGGGACAGGCATAAGGGCAGCCAACCAATGGCATGACACGACAGAGCTCCACAGGTGCAGGGCGCTGCTGACTCCTGGCAGACTTCCAAAAGTTCTCTGGTGTGGGCTTTTCTCAACACGTGCAGCATTGCTGTTTGCAGTCTTTGAGTGAAGCAGACCAAGCGTGGCCAAAACACCAGCCACTTGGGCACCACATGCTTGACAAGACATATGATGAGCTGCCATGCAGCCCGCTGGTAACAGTACCTGAAAGACCCAGAAAAAGTGCAGACTTCTCCTTGTTCCTCATCTGGGATCTCTACTGTAAAATGTCAGGTCTTCTCAACAGCCTCCACTGAGAGGAGTGATGGTACAGCAGTGGGTGGCCCATCTGACAGCAGGACACCACCTGTTGAGTTCAGCAGGCAAATTTCACTACCCCATTTACTGAACCGTGAAAAAATAGACTGTCCCACCCATCCACATTCTATCCTGGCCAAATTGCTGCATTACAACTGCTGCCTTTCCATCTGGTGGACTCTTCCCCCTTCCGGGAATTTGCAGAATGTGCTGTATCACAGTGACAGGTTCCGAAAAAACAATTCATTTCATGCAAGGCCATTCCAGCTCTGTACCATCATGTAGAAGGTAATGTTTTGGCCTTGTTGGACAAGGCGGTCAGCAGCAAGGTCCACATTACTGACACGTGGTCCAACAGGCACAGTCAGGGATGTTACATATCCGTCACGGCACACTGGGTAACTCTGCTAGCAGCTGAGAAGGATGCAGGACAGGGTTCAGTTCTGGAGCTTGTTCCACCACCATGCCTCCAAAAACATAGTGGTGATTCTGCCACATCTGTCTGCTCCACCCCATCCCCTTCCTCTTCCTCTATGGCCTCTTCTGCTGAATTGTCGTCTGAACTAGCAGTGCTCCATAAGCATTCAAGGGGCTACATAAGCAGTCAGGCTAAAAGATGCCACGTGGTGCTTCAGCTGGTCTGTCTAAGGGACAGGAGCCACACCAGGCCAGAGATTCTGTCAGCTCTGCAGGGGCTCTCCCCCCTCCAACAGGGACACTTGAACATGTTCCATGCTTGGCACACAAGCTGAATTTGGTGGAGCAGCACTTCTTGAACAGGTACCCAGGCTTTCAAGATCTTCTGAGGCAGACCAGAAAAGTCTGGCCATTTGTGGTGGTCATACATGGCCAGTGTCAGGAATGGACTCGCCAATAGTGGTGGGACTCACCTGTCTTGTGGGTTGCAGTACCAGGACTGGCCAGCAGGTGCTCTCAGCAACCAGAGGCTCACTCCTGCAGTCAGCCAAAACACCTGAGGCTGATTGCAGAAGGTGCATATAAGGAATGGCCAGACTTGCATTCAGGGCCTTGATGTATGTTTCCCAAGAGCCCCTGTACCTGCATCCTGTCTGCTTCCTGTCTGATCCTGCTTGATCCCTGACTCTGATTGAACTCCGCCTGTCCTGACCTCTGCTATTCCTGACCACTCTCCAGTCTGCTCCTTTGTACCTTGTCTGCCTGATTGTTCCTGACCCGGCCCGTCTGACTACGCTCTGCCTGCTCCTTTGTACCTTATCTGCCCGTTTGCTACCGAGACGGATTGCCCGACTACGATTAGTATTGTTCTTTTGTTATCTGTTGGGGGTTTTGGTTTGGTTGCACTGTGTTTATGTTTAGTCTTGCACTGTGTTTATGTATTGTTTAGTCTTAAATAAATTATATTGTTTATACTATATCTGAAGCCTGCGTTTCCCTGTGTCAGTCCACACACCTCTGGTCATAACCGGGAGCCCTGACATTACACCAAGGCCAATCCTGACCAGAAGTGGCTGCACAGGGAAGCCATCTTGGCTTATTGTTGTTGGGAAGGATGCATCTTGATGAGGTGATATATTTGTCTCTGCTAGTGTTTGATAACAGAGATTATGCCTATCAGACTCTGAAGGAGTATACCCGGGATCAGCTGCTAGAATGCATAAGGATCGCTCATTGCCTAGTAGATCAGGGCACAGTGTTCTCTGAGGTGCAACCATTGATTCAGGTTTGTGCAGAGTTGGCTTCATCTGGTACCCCCGAATGCAAGGATGAATTTTTGCCGCCATTTAGTGCCGACCAGGTAGAGTCCCTGGTGTGGTTATTAGAGGATGATGTGGGTTATTTTCTGGAGCGTTATTCTGCATGTTCACAACAGGTACTAAGAGATTGTATAAATGCAGTGCAGTCTTTGATAAGACAGGCTTTGTGTAAGCTGAGCTTTGTTCAACCCACACTGCAGACATGGTCAGACTTGTTGCACCCAGCCTCAGCCAGCTTGCAACGTCATTCCTCTGCTCAAGGCACTCTTCCTGCATCCCCGACAGCACCCCCAGTGACGGGCCAGTATACTCTGCTAACTACCACATATCAGTCCCCTGCTCCCACTCGCTGTACCTATCCTTTCTTTAACCCTGTAAAGAAGTCCTCTGTAGCAACTGCTCCCTCCTTTGTTCCATTCCCCAGCTCTTCTCTGCCTACAGCTGTTCTATCCACTTACAAACCTGCGCTTACTTC
The DNA here is from genome assembly GCF_062004578.1 of Staurois parvus. Taxonomy (NCBI): domain Eukaryota; kingdom Metazoa; phylum Chordata; class Amphibia; order Anura; family Ranidae; genus Staurois; species Staurois parvus. The sequence continues at coordinate 2,694,589 of NW_028318017.1, forward strand.
CTGTGCTCCAGTAACTAAAACCAGGAAAAAGCGAAAATTCTTTCCAACCAGTACCCAAACCGGTCAGCCTGCCGTCTGAGAACCCGCCTTCCGTGGTTCAGCCATATACCCTGATGCCCGATGACCCAGTGTACCCTACCCAGCTTGATGTGTCTACCCAGCCTGACGATCCAATGCCTGATGACTCGGTGCCCGCAGTCTTGCCAGATGACTCGGCACCCGCAGTCTTGCCAGATGACTCGGCGCCCGCAGTCTTGCCAGATGACTCGGCGCCCGCAGTCTTGCCAGATGATTCGGCGCCCGCAGTCTTGCCAGATGACTCGGCGCCCGCAGTCTTGCCAGATGACTCGGTGGCCGCTGTCTTGCCAGATGACACGGTGCCCGTTGTCGAGCTTAAAGACCCGGTGCCCGCTGTTTTGCCAGATGACCCGGTGCCCGCTGTTCTGCCAGATGACTCGGTGCCTGCAGTTTTGCCAGATGACTCGGTGCCCGCAGTCTTGCCAGATGACTTGGTGCCCGCAGTCTTGCCAGATGACTCGGTGCCCACAGTCTTGCTTGACGACCCGATGCCCGCTGTCTTGCCAGATGACCCGGTGCCCGCTGTTTTGCCAGATGACTCGGTGCCCGCTGTCTTGCCAGATGACTCGGTGCCTGCTGTCTTGCCTGATGACTCAGTGCCCGCAGTCTTGCCAGATGACTTGGAGCCCGCTGTCTTGCCAGATGGCCTGGTGCCCGCTTCTCCGCCTGGTGGCCCGGTGCCCAGCCTGATTTGCCTCTGTCCGGTGCCCAGCCTGATGTGCCTCTGTCCGGTGCCCAGCCTGATGTGCCTCTGTCCGGTGCCCAGGCTGATGTGCCTCTGTCCAGTGCCCAGCCTGATGTGCCTCAGTACGGTGCCCAGCCTGATGTGCCTCTGTCCGGTGCCCAGCCTGATGTGCCTCAGTCCGGTGCCCAGCCTGATGTGTCTCAGTCCGGTGTCCAGCCTGATGTGCCTCTGTCCAGTGCCCAGCCTGATGTGCCTCTGTCCGGTGTCCAGCCTGATGTGCCTCTGTCCGGTGCCCAGCCTGAAGTGCCTCTGTCCGGTGCCCAGCCTGATGTGCCTCTGTCCGGTGCCCAGCCTGATGTGCCTCTGTCCGGTGCCCAGCCTGATGTGCCTCAGTCCGGTGTCCAGCCTGATGTGCCTCAGTCCGGTGTCCAGCCTGATGTGCCTCAGTTCGGTGTCTAGCCTGATGTGCCTCAGTTCGGTGTCCAGCCTGATGTGCCTCAGTCCGGTGTCCAGCCTGATGTTCCTCTGTCCGGTGTCCAGCCTGATGTTCCTCTGTCCGGTGTCCAGCCTGATGTGCCTCTGTCCGGTGTCCAGCCTGATGTGCCTCTGTCCGGTGTCCAGCCTGATGTTCCTCTGTCCGGTGTCCAGCCTGATGTGCCTCTGTCTGGTGTCCAGCCTGATGTGCCTCCTTCCGGTGCCCAGCCTGATGTGCCTCCTTCCGGTGCCCAGCCTGATGTGCCTCCTTCTGGTGCCCAGCCTGATGTGCCTCCGTCTGGTGCCCAGCCTGATGTGCCTCTGCCCGGTGCCCAGCCTGATGTACCAGTCCTTGATATCCCGCCAATTACCGGATCCGGGCGGTGGAACATTTTGCCCATTTAGGACGGTTTGGTGCGTCCTGAGGCCGCTCCTTGAGGGGGTGGGGTACTGTCAGGAATGGACTCGCCAATAGTGGTGGGACTCACCTGCCTTGTGGGTTTCAGTACCAGGACTGGCCAGCGGGTGCTCTCAGCAACCAGAGGCTCACTCCTGCAGTCAGCCAAAACACCTGAGGCTGATTGCAGAAGGTGCATATAAGGAATGGCCAGACTTGCATTCAGGGCCTTGGTGTATGTTTCCCAAGAGCCCCTGTACCTGCATCCTGTCTGCTCCTGCTTGATCCCTGACTCTGATTGAACTCCGCCTGTCCTGACCTCTGCTATTCCTGACCACTCTCAAGTCTGCTCCTTTGTACCTTCCCTGCCCGTTTGCTACCTATCCGGCCTGCCCGATTACGCTTAGTATTGTTCTTTTGTTATCTGTTGGGGGTTTTGGTTTGGTTTGTTTGCACTGTGTTTATGTTTAGTCTTGCACTGCGTTTATGTATTGTTTAGTCTTAAATAAATTATATTGTTTATACTATACCTGAAGCCTGCGTTTCCCTGTGTCAGTCCACACACCTCTGGTCATACCCGGGAGCCCTGACAGCCAGTGTTCAGCTGGCTGAAATTCAATCTGCCCACCAACCGACTCATTTGGGACATGTCCTCTCAGTTGAACTCCACTTCGGTGATGCTGCAGTGGCTGCACACACAGCAGAGGGTCATCAATGAGCACCTGTGGGAAAATGGCACAAGGACAGGCTCAGGGAAGCTTGGCTTCTTCTCACCTCGCCAGTGGCTGCTGACAATGGATGCATGCACTGTCCTGTCACCATTTGAGGAGGCCACAAGGATGGTGATCTGTGACACTGCATGCATCAATGACACTATCCCTCTAGTCTTCCTGCTGGAGCACACGCTGCATGGAATCATGGACAGGGAACTGGAGGCAGAACAGCGGGAGGAAGAGGAGGATTTCCTGTCCTCTCAAGGCCCCCTTTATGCAGAAACCATTCCTGTGGGGCTGCAGAACACACAGAAGGAGGAGGAAGTGGAGGAGGAGGAGGAGGATTGCAGAAGCATGGAAGTAGAGGATCACATAAAGCAGTCTTCAAGGGGTGGTTTTCAGTCCCCAGAAACCCAGCCAGAAATAGTACATGGCTGGGAGGAGGTAGTTCCTGACAATGTCATCCTCAGTGACCCAGAGGACTCAGAATCTCCTGCCTCCTCAAACTTACACTGCATGAGCTCCCTGATTCTGCAAAGCCTGAGTAAGGACCCAAGGATTCATGTTATGAAGAAGAGGGATCAATACTGGTTGGCAATGTTTCTTGATCCACGTTACAAGGGTAAAGGTGCAGAGCTCATCCAGTCTTCCCAGAGGGAGCAGAGGATGAAACATCTTGAGGACGCCTTGAAAAAAAAATTGTGCAACACCTTTCCAGACACTGGAAGGTTACCATTTCCTGGACAACGTGTTTCTGAGGCTTCATTCTGTCAAAGGAAGAGCGGTGGAGAAGGCGGCCAGCTGACCGATGCCTTTAAACAATTCTTTAGTCCTCAGCGCCCAGGACTGTTAGGTTTAAGCACCCGTCGGCAGTGTCTGCATCATATGGTGCAGGATTATCTAGGGGCAAGAACAGACTTGGAGACCTTTCCAGCTGAATATCCACTGGGTTACTGGGTCTTGAGGATGGATCACTGACCAGAACTTGCTCAATATGCCATCAAGCTACTGGCCTGTCCTGTGCTGCTAGAGGTTTTGTGACAGATAAAAGAGTGCGTCTGTCCACAGACAATTTTGAGAAAAAAACATTTTAGACTTTTTGTTATAAAACATGTCCAGTAAAAAAAATTAAAATCAAATTTTGTCATAAATTTTGGCCAAAATGGCCAATTGGTTTATGTGAAAGTTACAAATGGCGGCATATATACTGGAATTTTTTTATATACTAAAAAATGGCAGTGATCAGCGACTTATGGCGGCGATCAGCGACTTATGGCGGGACTGCAGCGGACATTCTGACACTCTGACACTGGGGGGGAACTGACTTGTGGTCACTGACATCCCCAGTGACACCAATACAGTGATCAATGGAAAATGGTACTGGGGAGGACGGGGTTAACATTTGGAGGCAATCAAAGGGTTATCTGTGTGATGGGAGTGTTTCACTAGGGGGAGGGGGGATGTGCTTCACTGTAAGCACACTGATCGGGATGGCTGAGCTCATCCATCTAGATCAGTGTGCCCAAACTGACAGGGAGGAGAGCTGCATTGTAAACAATGCAGCCCTCCTCCCTGTCAGTGTTTGCTGGTAATCACCGGGCTCCAGCAGGTAATCACCGGGCACCAGGGGGTAATCACCGGGCACCAGGGGGTAATCACGGGCTGGGACTTGGTGATTGACACCCGTGGCCACGATCAGTGGTGCGGGTATGGTGGTCACATGCCTCACGTACACCCCCTACTCAGAGACAAAATCACATGTATGTATATATACATGTGTATATATATATATATATATATATATATATGTATGTGTGTGTGTGTGTGTGTGATTTTGTGCACCGGTGCCGCCCTGCTGCAGTATAAGTACTGTGGCTTGTTGGCAACCAGTTAATATCCAGACAGAGCATAAAATATATACAAAGAAAGAGGGTTACAAAGAATACAAAAAAAGACAGAAAGACACACAATTGGCTATTCACTGTGAAATAAAAGTTTTACCAAGATTTATCCTGCAACTGGAGCAAGTCAAAGAAAGTCTGCGATTTGCCAGTCATATGGAACTTGCTCCGTATGAATCACCTCGTCCATATCTCAGGGTTCCCAATGTATTGAAATATGGAAGTGGGCTGGACTTTAGACCTTGGCCAATCAACCATGAGGGTGTTCCTGTACCAGCCCACAGGACATTCTCTGTTCTGAAGTGCCCAGAGCTGAATGGGCCAGGAACAGTTCTGATGGCCGGGTCCAGGATAGGATCTCTGACACCAGAGCTTCAGTCTGATCGTGACAGTACCAATCTTTTTCAGCTGTCACAATCAGGCGCCATATAACCGTTTTGTGTGGTTCTGCAAAATTCTACAGAGGCTACAAATACAGTTTTACATGTAGATGTAGCCTACAGTGTGTCCAATCAGAAGGAAGTATTTTCATCTCTCCGCAACTAATATTTTAGCTTTTATGAGAGATGAAATGGATTCCTCTGATCTGTTGGTATAATTCAAAGCTGGCAGCCTTCTCCCTGTCTCCTGCTGGCCATCTTCTTTGAGATTCAGGAAGGTGTGAAATCTATGTCTACATGGATGAGTTTTATTGGCATCTCAGTGTCTCTCCTGGCCTAGAAGCTGCTCTGTCCTTTCACATGCTAATTGAAGAACATATGTCTCTGACTGATTACTGAATACTGTATCTCTAATAACACGGAATGAAACTAGATCTACAATCACATCCTTCTACAGATCACGTCACATCTCAGCTACTGGCAGAACTCCCTGAATCTCACATTTATGTTACAAATATATTTCTATATCATTATCATATCTCCTCTGAAGGGTCTCGTCTCCAAGGAGAATACGTTTGATGTTTGTAGTCATTCCTCATAACTGAGGTCTTCCAGCCCTTTTATTAGCTTTGTTGCCCTTCTCTGGACTCTCTCCAGTTCCAGCACATCCAACCTGAGGACTGGTGACCAGAACTGGATGCCATACTCCAGATGTGTCCAAACCAGCATTTTGTAAAGTGGGATAATTATCGTTTTATCTCTGGATTAAATTCCCTTTTGAATTCATGCTGATATTCTGCTGGCCTTGCTTGCTGTGGCTTGGTATGCATGCTACTGCTGAGTCTGTGATCCACTAGGACCCCCAGATCCTTCTCCATCCTCGATTCCCCCAGAGGTTCATCCCCTAGCGTGTAGCTTGCATTCATATTTTTAGCCCCCAAGTACATTACATTACATTTTCCTACATGAAACCTCCTTTGTCATGTAGTTGTCCACACCTTTATTTTATTGAAGTCTTCCTGTAAAGTTTCTGTAACCTGTGGTGAAGGTTTTGAGCTTCTTACCTTTGTATTGTCAGCAAACACTGAGACTGAACTATTTATACTGACCTCTATATCATTTATGAACACGTTAAACAGAATTGGACCCAGAACAGAGCCCTGGGGTACCCCACTTATAACTCAGACCATTCAGATGTACATTTATCACCACCCTTTGTACGCACCCTACTAACCTGTTTTCTCTCCATGTACATACACTATTGTCAGCACCAACATGCCTCAATTTGTGGATTAAGCATTTATGGGGTATCGTGTCAGATGTTTCAGCAAAGTCTATATACATTACATCGATGGGTGTTCCATTATCCAGCCTACAGCTCACCTCCTCATAGATTGTTAATAAGTTGGTTTGGCAAGAACGATCTTTTCCCATAAATCCATGCTGGTTACTACTAATGATACTATTTTCATCAGCAAATTCTTGGATATGGTCCGTTATCAGCCCTCCAATAGTTTACAAACTATTGATGTTAGGCTGACTGGCTTGGAGTTTCCAGGTATGTACCTCGGCCCTTTCTTGAATACTGGTACCATGTTAGCTTTTCACCAATCTGCTGGCACCATTCCGGTCAGTAAACTTTCCTAAAGATTAAGAATAAAGTCTAAAAATGACCTTGCTTCATTCTTTGAGCCATCTGGTCCTGCTGATTTGTTCACATTAAGTTTTTTTTAGACTTTCCAGTCTTTTGTAAGGGATCACTACACTGACCACTGATATAAGGGGATAACATTAGTCAACGATGTAAAGGACCACTACTCTGACCAATAATGTAAGGGGATATTTCTCCCATTGGTCACCAATGTAAGGGACCACTACACTGACCACTGATATAAGGGGATCCTTCTCCCATTGGTCACCAATGTAAGGGACCACTACACTGACCACTGATATAAGGGGATCCTTCTCCCATTAGTCACCAATGTAAGGGACCACTACACTGACCACTGATATAAGGGGATCCTTCTCCCATTGGTCACCAATGCAAGGGACCACTACACTGATCACTAATATAAGGGGGTCCTCCCATTGGTCACCAATGTAAGGGAGCACTACACTGATCACTGATATAAGGGGTTCCTTCTCCCATTGTCACCAATGTAAGGGACAAATACAATGACCACTTGGGATGATCTCTGGGTTTAGTTGTTGGAGAGTAGGGATGAGATGACAGTTCAAAACAAACTTTGACTGTTCCGGTCCCGTGTTTTGCAGGAGCCAATCATCACATATAGAAGAGACATTTCTACCACTTCTATATATAACAGCTTCCCGCTGTCACTGGTGCCTGAGGAAGTCATGGATGGGTACAGTGGCCACACCCCCAGGAATCAGTGATGTCATTGGGAATCCCTGCCATGTAAGGAAGGGGACGGGGATAGCAGTGACATCACTGACCAAATATGGTCACTGGTCACATTTGGGTAATAAGGTCCCACCATCCCTGTCCCTTCACTTATGTAGATGATGACAGTTTAGGAAGCTGTCATTGGGCTGGTGCTATTGCCGGGTACTATATACCCCATACTCATTCACATGGGGGAACGGTATCTGGGGGCCCCTTGTTATTAAAGGGGGTTTCCAGAATCCAACATGACCCCCACCCACAGATTCCCACAGCCACCAGCCAAGGTACTCCCCCCTGGTAAGGTGACCCCCATGTGGTGGACATGTGGCCTGGTATGGATCAGGAGGGGGGGACACACTACAGCCCCCCTCTGCACTCTGTATGGTGGGCTGTATATGATATACTGCTGACCCCCGCACTCTGCGCCGTTATTGAAGGGTGTGAGGTGTCACCGAGGAGCAATGTTCTATATTGAAGTTTGCCGTCATTGCACCGACACACACAATAGTTTTTGATCAATAAATGTTTTATTATAATTTTACATTTAACAAGATTGAAGCATACAAATCAGGAAATAGTAAAGGCAGAAATCTGATTGGTCAGGAAGATCCCTTGTCTGGAATGTGGGGGCGGAGTCATTATTATTGGTGTACAAAACAATACACAACGTGTTCCATTATTATAACAAAGTATTGTAGAAAAGATCCCAACATAGAAAATGGGGGAAAGGAGGAAATAAAGGCGGATATGAAGGGGAATCTGTGTACGGGGAACACCTTAACAATCACCACCATTTTATTCTCCAGGGCCTCTGATGTCACAGAATAGATGTTTGGGGGTTTATCTCATCTTCAGGACCAAAATCTGCATTTTCCCATGTGTCCAAAATCATGCAGAAACAGCTCTGGCAGGGAAAGGGTTAATGTGGGTTAATCTCTCATACAGACACAATGGGACTTTATAAAGAGGAACTCCAGAAAAACATATCAATAAAGATGTTCCAATGTTTTCTTCCCAATCAGTGTAGAAATCATAAACCCCTCCCAGCAGGTGTACAAGGCCATGAAATCTATCACAAAGCCCATCAATGGACAATTCCTGGACAACAATCACCGTGGGACAGAATTCTGAGCACAATAAGGAGGATCCAGCAACGTCATCCATCTCCACGCGTTTCGTGGTGCAGCGCTCACTTCTTCAGGAGTAATGATTCCTGCTGATCAGAGTATACACCAATAATAAAAAAAATGGCGGCAGGACCATTACTGGCTGCATGGAAAGTGGAGCAGGAAAGTGGCATCAGGTAAGTCTTCCCAGGAGTTCTGTGCTGGGCCAGCTCCCTTGTTTATGGTGGACATGCTGGTGCTCAGGCTATGACGCTTTCTGCCTATGTGCTTCTCCCCTGTGTGAGATCTCTGATGTCTAGAAAGATGGGACTTCCGTGAAAAACATATCCCGCACTCAGTACAGGAATACGGCTTCTCCCCTGTGTGAGATCTCTGATGTCTGGAAAGATGCGATTTCCGTGAAAAACATATTCCGCACTCAGGACAGGAATACGGCTTCTCTCCCGTGTGAGATCTTTGATGTGTGTAAAGACTGGACTTCTCTGAAAAACATTTCCCGCACTCAGGACAGGAAAATGGCTTCTCCCCCGTGTGAGATCTCTGATGTCTGGAAAGACTGGAGTTCTCTGAAAAACATTTCCCACACTCAAGACAGGAATATGGCTTCTCCCCCGTGTGAGATCTTTGATGTGTGTAAAGACTGGACTTCTCTGAAAAACATTTCCCGCACTCAGGACAGGAATACGGCTTCTCTCCCGTGTGAGATCTTTGATGTGTGTAAAGACTGGCCTTCACTGAAAAAAATTTCCCGCACTCAGAACAGGAATACGGCTTCTCCCCTGTGTGAGACCTCTGATGACTGGAAAGATGGGACTTTACTGAAAAACATTTCCCACACTCAGGACAGGAATACGGCTTCTCCCCTGTGTGAGATCTTTGATGTCTGACAAGAGCTGATCTTTGAGTAAAACATTTCTCACACTCAGGACAGGAATATGGCTTCTCCCCCGTGTGAGATCTCTGATGACTGGAAAGATAGAACATCAAAGAAAAACATTTCCCACACTCAGGACAGGAAAATGGCTTCTCCCCCGTGTGAGATCTTTTATGCCCATTAAGACCAGATTTAGAACAGAACCTCTTCCCGCACTCAGTACAGATGAAGCTCTTCTCTGTTGGAAGGCCGGCCCGGTCCCACACAGTCTGAGGTTCCTCAGGATATGAGGAATCCGATGGTCCATCTACACTGGGTGGTGCCGGATGGACATTGGAGGGAGCCGGGTTTTCTCCTGGACTATACTGTGTGATGTCCTCTTCTTCTACTTTCCAGTCTGGAGACAAAGTGAGACAATCCTCTGAGGTTTTCCTCATCTCCCGGCCATGGACTAAAATACAAAGACAAAGAGGATTACTAGACAGGAGCTGATTGGTTCTCCCAAACCAGGACTCTGCCCACATCAGGCAGCTTGGTCTCTGAGGAGCTTACAATTCCCCCCTCAAGGGAACTAGGAAATGGCTCCTCTGATCTCCTACCAGGTCTCTTCTTTATTCATGGACCTTAGTCAGAGAGTGAGGAAACAACCAGAACTGTCTTTTATAGGAGGGACAGTGATGAGGGGTGTCACGATATGGGTCTCAGCCAGTCCCAGGTATTAATTCCTTGTTCCTAATCCCTGCTGGCCATAGGAAGAGCTTCCTTCAATTAGTATTCACTCCTGTGTACCAAAGACCCCTAGCTGTAATTAACGTGCCCCCTCCACAAAAGGTCCCAAATTCAATTAGTGTATACATCCCTAATTAGTGCCTTACTTTTGTATTAATGTATTTCCCCCCACTAATTATCCTGCCCAACCAGTCCTTTCTGTGTACAGCCACAAATTAAATTACTGTAGTTCCATTCTCTTCATTGTCACCTGCTAATGACCCCCCTCTTGCCTCTCTTCCTTCTCAGGGGGTTTAAGAGGCCAGTGCTGGTCTCTCTTGTTGTGCCATTCTGCTGGGCAACCACTGAGAGGTCCAGCTGGACTCTAGTGGTCCCCCGGCTCTGCCTGAGCCCACTGGAGGAAGGGGGACCCCAGAAGCTGCATCAGCCCTGCCTGGAACGCTGTCAGCTCTGCCTGAGACTATCGCATCAGCTTTGCGTGAGTGTATGCTCCCCTTGTGCTATCTGACTGCTTATGAACTGCCTCTTGGATTACAAATTGCTGTAGAGCCTTTAACTTTGCCCACCAGGGCTGGATTACAAGTATTTTGGACTCTCTCCCTGCACTACTCCCCATTGAGTGACTGATGTCTGTTTTAATAAATCTTTAAGTTTTTTGCCGTCTGCCTTGTGTGTTCTGTCCCACTTACCCTCCGTCATACTGTTTGGCAGCGGTGGGATCAGGACACTGAGGAGATGGCAGACAGCAAAAGCCAGCAGATGCAGGAACAGGCCCGGTGAATACAAGAAGTGGAATGTGGCCTATCTGCAGGAGAGGGCCGAGCAGCTGTCCCTTTCCTGGAGGGGCCTAGCCAAAGAGGATCTGATCGCAGCCATTGAGGAAGCTGCTCCCCAGGACGCCCCAGCAAGGGAGGAGAGCAGAACAACCCCAGCCTCCCCAGCACGCCATGACCCAGGGCCCAAGAGCCCCTGGCTGACTCGGGTGGAGGAAGAGATGGCCCTCCTGGGGTCAGACGCCACAGCAGAGGACAAGAGGGCTCTAAAAGAGAGAGCCAAAGAAGTCACCGTGAACTAAGCTGCCCTTCCAGCCCCAGGGCTGCAGGTTACCCCCCTCCCCAGGTCAGCCGCAAGGACTTTAAACCCTTCAACGAAGCCACCGGGGATGTGGAGGGGTTCTTTCAGGACTTTGAGCAGCAGTGCCAGCTCATGGAGGTGCCAAGCACGGATTGGATACGGCACCTCGTGGGTCTGCTAGAAGGGGGTGCAGCTGCGGCCTACCGCACTCTGGATTATGTGGATGGTCGGGATTATGCCCGGGTCAAACAGACTGTGCTGGAGTATTATGCAGTGACCCCAGAAGTGCACCGGGTGCGCTTCCGTGACCTTCCCTGCCATGCGGTGCCGTCCTATCGGATGTATGCGCACAAGATGTCGCAGTCCTGTCGGAGGTGGCTAGAGAGGGAACAGGCCCGCTCCGCAGAAGAAATCCTTCAGGCCTTCCTGAAGGAGCAATTCTATAACCAATGCCCGGTGGAGGTGCGTGGATGGGTAAGAGAAAGAGCCCCTACCACCCTCGTGAAGGCCGCTGCCCTGGCTGATGAGATCCTGGCCATCAACCACATTGGAAACGGTGGGCCCCTGAGCCACCAAGGGCCCCACCCCCCATCCGGCCACCCCTCCATCCTGCCTCCACCTCTGCCAAAACGGCCCCCCCACCTACCACTGCCAACCCCACGGGCCCGCCACCCAGAGCCCAGTTCACAGGGCCACCCATAAGACCATCGCTGCTACGGGTGCAACCAGCTGCAGCACTTCCAAGCCAACTGCCCAACCTCCCGAAGCCGCCGCTTCACACGTCTGGTCCACTACCTGGAGCTACATCCTGCAGAAGAACCCCTGCCCCTGCCCCCCAGCGATTGGATGGACCCTCCAGAGGCCAACCACCTTCGGGGAGTCTACGGTGTCCACCCCCTGGGGGCTACATACCCCGCCCAGAAGCAATGCCACCTGCAGGCCGTGCGGGTGGACGGGCACCCCGCCACCGGGTTTTGAGATACGGGGGCCTTCTTGACCATCGCCGACCCTCGAGTGATCCGGACGGAACCCATCCACCCCGGCCCTGGATTCGCCATCGAGCTAGCAGGAGGAGCCAGACATCATATTCCCAGGGCATCCGTACGCCTCGACTATGGATTCGGGGAGCAACAGTGCCAGATCAGAGTCATGGGTGGCCTCCCGGCGGATGTTCTGCTCAGAAATGACGTAGGGGAGCTACGATGCCAGTACGTCGGGGCGGTGACCCAGAGCCAAGGAGGTTGAGGTCCTCCAACAGACGAAACCACCACAGGACCTTCCTCCCGCATGGACTCAGTGAGTGACCCCCCACCTGACCCAGACACTCCCCTGACCTGGGACCGGAGACCTTTAAGAGAGAGGTAGCCACAGACCCCAACTTGACCAAGTTTAGGGCCCAGGCCACAGAAGGGCTGAAGGAAGGGGATGGAGATCGGCTTTGGTGGGAGCAGGGGCTGTTGTACCGCCAGGCAGGCCCAAGGCTGAGCCCCACCAGAGGTCAGAGAGTGAGGATGGGGGGAGAACAACCAAGATGAAGACTGGACTGATTCTGAAGACCACCATCATTGGGGTATTGACTCCTCCCTCATTATCACTTTCTGTTTAAGGGTCCAAAGTTAGAGGATGTTATCACATTATTATCACCATGAAAAAGTCTGTGCTCCAATCACATCATCTGATATAAAATGTCCAGCTGGTAGGAAATGGGTGTAACAAAAGAGAATCCATATTATTATTATTATTATACAGTATTTATAAAGCGCCAATAGTTCGCTCAGCGCTGTACATTACAAAGGGGGACAGAACATGTGACAGAACAATACCAATACAATGCAAAACATGAGGGGATCGAGGGCCCTGCTCTTTGGAGCTTACAATCTAGGAGGGAGGGGATGGTGGTACAGGAGGAGATAGCTGTGGGGGATGGAGTGGTAGGAAGAGTGGAGGAGGTCAGCAAGTTAGCAGAGGGTGGTGTAGGCTTCCCTGAAGAGATGGGTTTTCAGGGTGCGCCTAAAGGAGAGGAGAGTAAATGATAATCTGATGGGTTGGGGCAGGGAGTTCCAGAGGATGGGTGACACCCTGGAGAAGTCCTGGAGGCGGGCATGGGAGGAGGAGACCAGGGAACTAGAGAAGGAGGTCTTGTGAGGAGCGGAGTGTGCATGCTGGGCGGTACTTGGATATTAGGTTGGTGATGTAGTTCGGGGCAGTATGGTGGACAGCTTTGTACGTCAGTGTTAGGATTTTGAATTTGATCCGTTGTGCAATTGGAAGCCAGTGGAGGGATTGGCAGAGGGGGGTGGCGGAAATGGAGCGGTTGGAAAGGTGAATGAGTCCGGCAGCCGTATTCAGGATGGACTGAAGCGGGGATAGCCAGCGGTGAGGCAGGCCAGTGAGGAGGGAGTTGCAGTAGTCGAGTCGTGATATGATGAGGGAGTGGATTAGCTGTTTAGTGGTTTCTGGGGTTAGGAACGTGCGGATTTTGGCGATGTTGCGGAGGCGGAGTCTGCACGAGTTTGTTAAACATTGGACTTGGGGCTGGAAGGATAGGTTGGAGTCCAGAATGACACCAAGTACTCTGGCCTGCGGGGCAGGTTTGATGGTGGCGTTGTTGGATGTGATGGAGAAGTCAATGGGGGGGGGGTGTCTGGGCTGGGGGGGAAGACAAGAAACTCGGTCTTGGAGAGGTTCAGTTTAAGGAAGTGGAGTGACATCCAGTCTGATAGGTCGCTCAGTAGGTGTGTGATTCGGGCGGAGACCGAGGGGGTGAGGTGGGGGGGTTGAGAGATAGATTTGTGTGTCGTCGGCATAGAGGTGGTAGTTGAAGCCGTGAGAGTGTATGAGTTGGCCAAGGGAGGAGGTGTAGATGGAGAAGAGAAGGGGCCCGAGGACGGAGCCTTGAGGGACCCGAACAGAGAGGGGGAGTGAGAGGGAGGTGGTAGCATTATAGGTAACGCTGAAAGAGTGTTGTGACAGGTAGGATGAGAGCCAGGAGAGAGCAGGATCTCTGAGGCCGAGGGAGTGTAGTTTTTTTGAGGAGGGGGTGGTCGAAGGCCGCAGAGAGGTCAAGGAGTAGGAGCACTGAATAGTGGCCATTAGCTTTGGTGGTTAGAAGGTCGTTGGAGAGTTTGAGTAAGGCGGTTTCGGTGGAGTGTAGGGGACGGAAGCCGGACTGTAGGGGATCGAGGAGGTGGTTGTCGTTGAGGTGAGAGCATAGGCGGGTGTAGACGAGACGCTCGAGGAGTTTAGATGTAAATGGGAGCAGGGAGATGGGTCTGAGGTTGTTCGGGTCATTATATGTATATATAGCAGTGGGGGAGGGGGAGAGCAGAAGTCGGAAGTATGGAATGTACAACATAGAGTATATAGTGCAGGGGTCAGGAGTATTGAATGTACAACATAGAGTATATAGTGCAGGGGTCAGGAATATGTAATGTACAACATAGAGTATATAGTGCAGGGGTCAGGAGTATGTATTGTACAACAAAGAGTATATAGTGCAGGGGTCAGGAGTATGCAATGTACAACATAGAGTATATAGTTCAGGGGTCAGGAGTATGTAATGTACAACATAGAGTATATAGTGCAGGGGTCAGGAGTATGTAATGTACAACATAGAGTATATAGTGCAGGGGTCAGGAGTATGTAATGTACAACATAGAGTATATAGTTCAGGGGTCAGGAGTATGTAATGTACAACATAGAGTATATAGTTCAGGGGTCAGGTGTATGTAACGTACAATATAAATTATATAGTATAAGGGTCGAAACTCATAATATTGGTATTCAGTAATCAGTGGAAGCTTAAGGCCTAGTTCACACTGGCTTTGAAAGCAAGCATTTGAGGGACATTTTTAACGCTCCTCAAACGCCTATGCAAATGATACTGTGGGCAGCACAAAGTGTTAGAGTCACATTGCTTCAAAATTGAAGCATCGCATTGAGTCAGGAGGAGTTTGAAGCCTTTCAATGCCTCCCATTCAAGTTTATGGTGACGCTCTTCAAACTCCCTGGCAGGCATTTGCGCTGTGCGGCTGCGGAGCGTTAATAACATTACAGTATCTTTAGTTTGTGGTGCAGTTTTAACATTTGTCAAATCCTTATAAAACACTTCAAAACTGCACATAGGGTGTTTGGGGAGCTTTTAAAAAAGCCAGTCTAAAGCTCATTTCCGCCTGTCTAACGCCAAATGCTAAAGCTAGAGGAGCATTTGTGTGAACAAGTCCTTAATGTTTACTGTAGACAAGTTGCAGAGATCCCACACCGCTGCCTCCCATCTCCTGAGACTGCACTCAGTGACTTGGGTCTGAGACACTACAGACATATCCCTCCACCCGGCACAGGTGACAAATACTGGGAGAATTGCTATGTCACCACCATGAGGAATAAGATCAAAAGAACATGTCCAGGTGCCTAGGTCTAGTAACGTCTATGGTGAAATGAACATTTTTCTGCCAGCTGAACCCCAGAATCTCCATAAATCCAGTCTAGATACATAAATTGTGTCTGCAGCACAGAGAAGGAAGATTATCCGAGAGAAATCCAGGAATACAGGACGGGGAACACAGCTCAGGAAAGTGACCAGGTTATTACAGGCTGATATCACCCAGTCCCCGCCCTACTCTGGACCAATCAGTGAGCAGTATGGGTGGAGGAATGGATTTAGTGTTCATGACCCACCTGTGCTGATCTCTGTAGGAGTGTCCTCCTCTATAAATGTCCCCGTTATTCCATCCTCCTCCATAGACTGCTGATCATCCCTCACATACGCCTCTTCTTCTTCTGCTTTCACCTCAAATTCTATATCGATTGGATCTCCACTCTAAATCAAGGAAATGAGAGAAAATATCATCTGTAAAATATCCACACATCATCTTTACAAGTTCATGTTCTAGATGTTCTGCCCTTTCAACCTTGTAATGATGAGGGATGGTGTGACCTTCCTGTGTGGAATCCCGGGAATACAGAGGACGGGGACATCTCTCTGGTGGGTTCCTGTAGCTGGATGACTCCACCATGGTGTCCTGGTACAGATCTTTGTGTTCTTCTAGAAGCTCTGACTCCTCCATCCCCCCATCCTCATCCTCCTCCTCTTTTATCTCTTCTTTAACCTCAACTTTAGGATCTCTCAGGTTTCCACTCTAAAATAAAAATGCCATCAATGGTAACAATGCAGATAATATACAGATCCTAATGATACTATCAGTGATTGTTCCTCATCTACCTGATGATGGTGAGGGATGGTGTGACCCTCCTGTGTGGAATCCCAGGAATACAGAGGATGGGGACATCTCTCTGGTGGGTTCCTGTAGCTGGATGACTCCACCATGGTGTCCTGGTACAGATCTTTGTGTTCTTCTAGAAGCTCTGACTCCTCCATCCCCCCATCCTCCTCCTCCTCCTCTTTTATCTCTTCTTTAACCTCAACTTTAGGATCTCTCAGGTTTCCACTCTAAAATAAAAAAATAAAAATGCCATCAATGGTAACAATGCAGATAATGTACAGATCCTAATGATACTATCAGTGATTGTTCCTCATCTACCTGATGATGGTGAGGGATGGTGTGACCTTCCTGTGTGGAATCCCGGGAATACAGAGGACGGGGACATCTCTCTGGTGGGTTCCCATGACTGGATCCATCTACCTGTTGATGGTGAGGGATGGTGTGACCTTCCTGTGTGGAATCCCAGGAATACAGAGGACGGGGACATCTCTCTGGTGGGTTCCCATGACTGGATCCATCTACCTGATGATGGTGAGGGATGGTGTGACCTTCCTGTGTGGAATCCCGGGAATACAGAGGACAGGGACATCTCTCTGGTGGGTTCCCATGACTGGATCCATCTGTAGGAAACACACACACTGACTGAATCCATTGTTTCTATGTGTTTATCAGATGATGGGGGATCTAGGTGGATCCTCCGTACTGCTCTCTCCTTTACAATAAAGTCTCCTCTTACCCGGTGATGTGAGGGGCGGCTGATTGTCCATCATGACGTCCTTGTAGAGATCCTTGTGTCCTTCTAAATACTCCCACTCCTCCATGGAGAAATAGACAGTGACACCCTGACACCTTATAGGAACCTGACACACACAATGATACAGTCACCATCCAGACACATCCCTTGTCTGTTACTGGAGAATGTCCCAGAATTCCCGGCACCGCTCACCTCTCCTGTCAGCAGCTCAGTGATCTCTCTGGTGACTTCTAGAATCTTCTTCTTCTTTCTCTCTTCTATCAGGGAGGGAGGTGGAGGCAATGTGATGTCATATGATCTCCAGACTTCACAGGAGGAAAACTCTACATCTGAACACAAATAGTCACATCAAATGATATTCCCAGAATCCTCCTCACCTCTCCATTCAGGTCTCCATTTTATTAAAGCCCCACTTCAGGCTGAGGTATAATTTCCCCCCACAGGACCCCCACACTACGCAGGGTATAGGCTTGTTGCAGCATTCTGATGTCATTACATACAACGCAGGACCAACAGTCCCACTTTACATGTGAGGATACCAAGGGGCCCCACATCCTAAGAGCATCAGAAAAAAGCCAGATGGAGGGACATTGGGAGGAGGAGCTGTGAGGTCAGTGTGATGTCATAGGATTCTCTGACTCTGGATGGAGGGACATTGGGAGGAGAAGCTGTGAGGTCAGTGTGATGTCATAGGATTCTCTGACTCTGGATGGAGGGACATTGGGAGGAGGAGCTGTGAGGTCAGTGTGATGTCATAGGACATATAGACTCTGGATGGAGGACATTTGGATGGGGAAATTTGAGGGGTCCTCTATATGAGGCTCCTGTATAAACCAAATCCTTGTTCCTGGGTGCGTCCTACCTCTTCTAAACTGAAGAGTGAACTTTGACCTTTACCATCCAGAAATCTGTCCGGGATCTGTGGAAGTAAGCTGTCATGTGATCAGGTGACGTGCGGAGGAACGGAGTGTAAATAGCAGACAATTGTCTCCAGAGCCCCTAATGGTGGGGATGGATTTGGCGGCGTGCTGGTGCCAAGTTTCCTCCCCCCAGGGTCACTGCAGGTGTGGAGAAAAGCTGTGTAAGAGGATATGGAGGAGAGATGAGGAGGAGATCCAGGAATCAGGAGAAAGGTCAGGGCAAGCAACAGACGAGCGCATCCAAGAGACCAAGCCGGGGTCACTACACAGAAAATCAATCCAAGGAAACAACAGGCAGGACGAGGAATAGCAAGAAGGAGCTGAGAGACAAATGAGAATATTGCTCAGCCAATGGGAGATGATCTCAGCATGACTTCCATCATGAAGGAGATGAGGGGGAGGGGAGGAAGTCACTGAAGGTGACCATAGATCCATGGAAATTCAGCTGGTTCAGCAAGGATCGCTCACATTTCCATCCATGTGTGGCCACTGCCGGTTAAAAGCCACTCCCCCAGCGGCTGCAGCCAATAGCTTCAGTGCTGATCTGTGTATTCTGAGAGCGGAGGAGTCCCCCCATTGTCAGAATACAAGAGTGCAGCGGGGAGGATTCCACCCTCCACCTCCAATGTGTGGATGGGGGAATCGCTTCAGTTTTTTAAAATTCTCATCCCGCTGGCTGAACGATAAAACTGAACCATGTAGGTCAGCTTTGGGAGCAAATATATTATCATCAACTCCTCCCCCTGAAGGGGTTCATCTACGTATTACCTTCTCTGCGGCCAGATCCAGGAATGTCTCCTCTCTGCTTCCTCATTCATGGAACTTCCTGTCTGTCTTCCATAGAGACTTCCTGTCTGTACCTGACATCACTTCCTGTCTGTCTTCCATAGACTTCCTGTCTGGGTAGAAGTGAGATCCCCACCTTGTGGAGCTCAGAGGAACTGCAGCCCCGAGAAGCGTCTGGTAGTGTGACCCCGGCCTTGTGCTGGGTGTGTATGGACTGTAGATCCTTATAGAGGGGTCACCTCCACTCCCACCAAGGGGGACAGAAATATATGACTGCTCGGGGGAGGGGTTTTGGCTCCTCTGATTTTGCAGTAAATGTGATTGCATTAGTCCCATTGATTTTCATATTTCCATGTAATAAAAGGTGTCACATGATGTCGGGTTCCCCTTTCTCTCCTCCCTGAGTGTGTATTTAGAGGCGGAGCTCCTGCTGGAACTGCGGTCGGAGGCGGAGTCTAAGAGGGAGACTGACAGAACCCGCAGCAGACTTGCAGGAGTGAGCGAGGAGGATCCGGTTCCTTTACCATCGGAGATGAGGAGAGTGTGAAGGATGTTTCTGACTCTGGGAGCTGAAAAGCTGGGAGTCCTATTGGTGTGGTGAGGGGGAAGCACTACTAGGGGGCGCCCTCACCATCCCGTGTACAAGAGGTGGAAGAAGGCGGGGATACACTACAGCCGACACAGTTTGGAGGGCGGAGCACTTTCACACCTTATCAACTTTTCACTGATTGGTGGATTTTTGGAGTAAAATAAGTGGATTGAAGTAGATGCAAAGTGGAAGCGGTGGATCTGCAGGGAGCAGCATCTTGAGCACAAAGCACTTTATGTTGTGGATGGATTTGCACACGGTTCAGTTTCCTTCATTTATTGATAAACCCCATAAGACCAATGAAGTGGGTGTAAAGTGGAAGCAGTGGATGTGCAGAGAATAGGATTTGGAGCCCCAAGCTCTTTATCTCTGAATGTCTCCACATATTTGTAGTGTATTTGTGATGATTTCTGTGCACACACAATAGGACAGCGCTGTGACACATAATGCTCTTCTAGATGACAGGGAATCCTTCCCTTTGTTACAGCAGCAGTCCGCTAGAAGGTTTTTGTAGGTTTGGAGTTGTTACACATAGCGCGGGTTTTATCCATTTATAGTGATGACATCATTGCCCAAATCTGGGGGTCACCAGCCATTTCCACCCTTTACTCCCAGCTGGGGGGCTTTGTATCCATATACCAGATGTTCTACAGGACTAAATCTGCAATCAATGTTACTGCAAAATCAAAGGGGCCAAAATCCCTCCCCCGAGGAGTCATTTATTTCTGTCCCCCTTGGTGGGAGTGGAGGTGACCCCTCTATAAGGATCTACAGTCCATACACACCCAGCACAAGGCCGGGGTCACACTACCAGATGCTTCTCGGGGCTGCAGTTCCTCTGAGCTCCACAAGGTGGGGATCTCACTTCTACCCAGACAGGAAGTCTCTATGGAAGACAGACAGGAAGTGATGTCAGGTACAGACAGGAAGTAGAGAGGAGACGTTGGTGGAAGTGGCAGCAGAGGAGGTAATAAGATGTTATTTTCTATTTACACCCAGTAACCCCCCGTCATGTCCATCCTCTTCCTCCATAGTCACTGTGACGTCTTTTATCTCCAGCAGATGATGATACACACATATATAGTCAGAACCAAAATTGTGAAGCGAGTGCTCACTGCAGCAGCTGATGCACAAAAAAAGCAACCACAAACTTTCTCAAATGAACAACTCATAAATGTAGTGCAGCGCTAAACAAATAATTGCCAATATAATACATAGGCAGGGGCAGACTGACCACTTGGAAACTCGGGCACTGCCTGAGGGCTCGGGCTCAGTAGGGGCCCCATGAGATGCCCCTGGTACCTTTTTCATAGGCTTTTTGGAGTTTGGGCAAGGACACAGGGGCCCCATGATCCCCTATTGACCGGGGGCCCCATGAGTTGTCAGTCTGCCCCTGTACATAGGTGACTGTAAATTACAAATTTCCATATATAGAGTCCAGAATATAGCCAATCAAATGGTGGTGGTTAATCCACTGGTAAATGATGGACCAATCTTAAATAACTCTCCGTGTGTATAAATCTCGAAATCCGGTGAAGTGCGATCACAGTGGATATAGAAAGATTGCCCACTCACCAGAAGCACAATCTTGTTGTGCAAGAATCAGATAAACAGAAGCAGGGGTTCCCTTGATGGTACAGCCTGGAGCAGGATCCTCTCCTCTGCAAATATGGGTGATGGAGATGTCCCTCCTAGACGCCCTGGAATGGGTAGGGTCTGGTCACTGGTTCCCTCCTCTAATCATGGTGGTGCACCTGGGGTCCTGGATGGATTTAACTGCTCGGCACGGAGCAAAGAAGATGGATTCCCATAGTGTAGTATTCAACGATATTTATTATGGATGATAGGTTAAAATATAGCAAGTATTACACATACAGAATACATTCTGGTGGACGACTCCTAAATATAGTGCAGATAAGGTGAAGCAGTAATAATACTGTTGTGTATACACTGACCAGCTGGAGTGAGAACATGGCCGCCGGACCTCCACGATCCGGCGGCGTGACGTCATGGCATGTATGGGCTCCTCCTTGACGAGTTTCGTATGCGAATACGTCCTCATAAGGGGTGCTGCCATAATCGCCGGACGTCTGTGTATGCTCTTATATAGATTCCCGTCACGCGCGGTAATTAGCCGGCGCCATCTTGCCGCTGATCGCGCATGCACGAGAGAGCGGCGCCATTTTCCTGTGGGTCAATCTCTATTCCCTCAGTATGCCTCTGGATTCTACGAGGGTGCGTGCGCAGTGCATACGCCATTTACTAGTGGATCAATCTGAGGTTAAAACTCTTACCCTGTGCGTGTACACCGGCGCGATCGTTACATCTATAGTAGTGCAGACCTGAATTATCATTTCAGTGTGTATAGAGACAGGACTGAAATATCATATAGAATGTCATTATAGATATACGATAAAATATAGTTACAACCATTACTGGGCACTTAAATGTTAAACTTAAATGTTAGATATTTAAAAATTAGAAAAAGTGAAAAAACTGTCAGCGCCATGTTGCCGGCGATTGCGCGTGTGCGCATGCGCGAGAGTGCCGGCACCATCTTCCTATGGATCAATCTTTATTCCTTCAGTGTGCATAATGATAATGGCATGTGCCCTACTGCGCATGCGCCTACACTTAGTCCATATGCACACTGAAGGAATAGAGATTGCACTCGCGCATGCGCACACGTGCGATCGCCAGCAACATGGCGCTGATAGTTTTTTCAGTTTTTTTCTGGTTTTCTAATATTTAACCACTTGCCCTCCAGAGGATTTACCCCCTTAATGACCAGGCCTATTTTTGCTACTCGGCGCTGCACTAAATCAACTGATAATTGCGCGGTCATGCAACGAAATTTACGTCCTTTTTTTCACACAAATAGAGCTTTCTTTCGGTGGTATTTGATCACCTGTGCGCTTTTTATTTTTCAAGCTTTAAACAAAAAAAGGCCAAAAATTTTGAAGAAAAACTATATTTTTTACTTTCAGCTATAAAAAATATATAGTAAACTCAAAGTGGGTTATAAATTTAGGCCGAAATGTATTCTGCTCCATGTTTTTGGTAAAAAAAATCCCAATAAGTGTATATTGATTGCTTTGTGTGGAAGTTATAGCGTCTACAAACTATGGGAGAGATACTGCAATTTACACCATTTTTTTGCTATACAGCGCTGCACTAGTTAAACGGACAATTGCGCGGTCATGCAATACGGTACATAAATGAAATTTACATCTTTTTTTTCCCATAAATTGAGCTTTCTTTCGGTGGTATTTGATCGCCTGTGCGGTTTTTAATTTTTGCGCTATAAAAAAAAAGGCTGACAATTTTTAGGAAAAAAAACAATATTTTGGACTTTTTGCTATAAAATATGTCCAGTAAAAAAAAATTTTAAAATCAAATTTAGTCATAAATTTCTGCCAAAATGCATTCTGCGACATGTCTTTGCTACAAAAAACCCCAATACGTGTAAATTAATTGGTTTACGTGAAAGTTATAGCGTTTACAAATGGCGGGAAAGATACTGGGATTTTTAGGGTTTTTCTATACTAATAATGGCGGCGATCAGCGACTTATGGCGGCGATCAGGGACTTATGGCGGCGATCAGCGACTTATGGTGGGACTGTGGGACTACGGCGGACATTCTGACACTGGGGGGTACTGACTTGGGGTCACTGACATCCCCAGTGACACCAATACAATGATCAGTGCAAAAAAAAAACACTGACACTGTACTAATGGCACTGGGGAGGAAGGGGTTAAGTTTATTTTTCAGGGAAAGGCTTATCTGTGTGAGGAGAGTGTTTTACTAGGGGGCGGGGTGTGTACTGCAGGGAATACCTCTGATCGGGAGAGATAAACTCTTCTGTCCCGGTCAGCGTGTTCTCGAGCTGTCAGGGATGTGACAGAAAGCACAGCTACTGCAGCTGTGCTCTCTGTCACTGATTGCCGCCAATCGCCGGGAGATAGCCGGTAAGGACCGGCTGTGACCCGGCGACTGACATCCGCGGCTGTGATTGGCGGGACAGGCAGGGCGGCGGCGTGCCTCGTGCGCGCCCCCTACCTGTTTACAAAACACACATTTTAAAACGTGGTTTTGCCTGCCCGTGCCGCCCTGCCAACATATTTCGACAGTGGCTGGGCGACAAGTGGTTAAATATCTAACATTTAAGTTTAACATTTAAGTGCCCAGTAATGGTTGTAACTATATTTTATCGTATATCTATAATGACATTCTATATGATATTTCAGTCCTGTCTCTATACACACTGAAATGTTAATTCAGGTCTGCACTACTATAGATGTAACGATCGCGCCGGTGTACACGCACAGGGTAAGAGTTTTAACCTCAGATTGATCCACTAGTAAATGGCGTATGCACTGCGCACGCACCCTCGTATAATCCAGAGGCATACTGAGGGAATAGAGATTGACCCACAGGAAAATGGCGCCGCGCTCTCGCGCATGTGCGATCACCGGCAAGATGGCGCCGGCTAATTACCGAGCGCGATGGGAATCTATATAAGAGCATACACAGACGTCCGGCGATTATGGCAGCACCCCTTATGAGGACATATTCGCATATGAAACGCGTCAAGGAGGAGCCCATACATGCCGTGACATCACGCCGCCAGATCGTGGAGGTCCGGTGGCCATCTTCTCACTCCAGCTGGTCAGTGTATACACAACAGTATTATTACTGCTTCACCTTATCTGCACTATATTTAGGAGTCGTCCACCAGAATTTATTCTGTATGTGTAATACTTGCTATATTTTAACCTATCATCCGTAATAAATATCGTTGAATACTACACTATGGGAATCCATCTTCTTTGCTCCGTGCCGAGCAGTTAAATCCATCCAGGACCCCAGGTGCACCACCATGATTAGAGGAGGGAACCAGTGACCAGACCCTACCCATTCCAGGGCGTCTAGGAGGGATATCTCCATCACCCATATTTGCAGAGGAGAGGATCCTGCTCCAGGCTGTACCATCAAGGGAACCCCTGCTTCTGTTTATCTGATTCTTGCGCAACAAGATTGTGCTTCTGGTGAGTGGGCAATCTTTCTATATCCACTGTGATCGCACTTTACCGGATTTCGAGATTTATGTACACGGAGAGTTATTTAAGATCGGTCCATCGTTACCAGTGGATTAACCACCACCATTTGATTGGCTATATGCTGGACACTATATAATATATGGAAATTTGTAATTTACAGTCACCTATGTATTATATTGGCAATTATTTGTTTAGTGCTGCACTACATTTATGAGTTACACATATATAATGTGGGAACCTAGATTAACCCCTTCAGGGGCACAACATTCCCCCACTTCTGGGGCCGGAACATTCTCCTCATTGTGGAGATAAATTCTAGTAATATGGTCTTCTAAACAAACAGCACTGACAATAAATTATTATTATTATACAGGATTTATGGCACCAACAGTTTGCTCAGCGCTTTACAATATAACGGGAGACAATACAGCAACAATACAGTTCAATACAAGAGGGATTTGAGGGCCCTGCTCCTTGGAGCTTAGAATCTAGGAGGGAGGGGCTAGTGGTACAAAAGGTAGTCACTGTGGGGGATGAAGTGGTTGGAAGAATAGAAGATTCCATTATTAGCTAAGGGCAGGATAGGCTTCCCTGAAGAGATAGGTTTTCAGAGATCGCCTAAAAGGGAACAGAGTAGGCAATAGTCTGATAAATTGGTGTAGAGAGTTCCAGATGATGGGGGAAGCTCTGGAGAAGTCCTGGAGACAAGCATGGGAGGAGGAGACAAGGGAGCTAGAAAGCAGGAGGTCTTGCGAGGAGTGGAGAGTATGATTTGGGTGATATTTAGAGACAAGATCGGTGATGTAATTTGGGGCAGAGTTATAAATGACTTCATACGTTATTGTTGATGTTTTCAATTTTATCCGTTGGGCAATGGCAAGCCAGTGGAGGGACTGGCAGAGAGGGGTGGAGGACACTGAGTGGAGGCCAGTGGAGGGATTGGCAGAGAGGGGTGGAGGACACTGAGTGGAGGCCAGTGGAGGGATTGGTAGAAAGGGGTGGAAGGCCCTGAATGGAGACCAGTGGAGGGATTGGCAGAGAGGGGGGGAGGACACTGAGTGGAGGCCAGTGGAGGGATTGGTAGAAAGGGGTGGAAGGCCCTGAATGGAGACCAGTGGAGGGATTGGCAGAGAGGGGTGGAGGACACTGAGTGGAGGCCAGTGGAGGGATTGGTAGAAAGGGGTGGAAGGCCCTGAATGGAGGCCAGTGGAGGGATTGGTAGAAAGGGGTGGAAGGCCCTGAATGGAGGCCAGTGGAGGGATTGGCAGAGAGAGGTGGCAGACACAGAACGGTTAGTAAGGTGGATGAGTCTGGCAGCAGCATTCATGATAGACTAAAGAGTGGATAGACGGCGATGAGGTAGGCCAATGAGGAGGGAGTTACAATAGTCAAGGTGTGATATAACAAGGGAGGGAATAAGTTGCTTAGTGGTTTCCGAGGTTAGGAACGGCCGTATCTTGGAGATGTTGAGGAGGTGAAGTCTACAAGATTTGGACAGTGATTGGATTTGGGGCTGAAAGGACAGATGGGAGTCTAGGATTACACCTAGTACCCTGGCATGAGGGGAGGAACTGATGGTTGTATTATTGATCTTGATAGAGAAGTCAGGGGAGGGGCATGGGCTGGGGGAATGCTAAGAGCTCAGTTTTGGAAAGATTTAGTTTGAGGAAATGGAGTGACATCCATGCCGATATGTCACTTTGTAGGTTAGTAATGCGAGAGGAGACTGAAGGGGTGAGGTGAGGAGGAGACTGAAGGGGTGAGGTGAGGAGTAGAAAGATAGATTTGTGTATCATCAGCATAGAGATGGTACTTAAAGCCATGGGAGTTTATCAAGTGACCAAGGGAAGAGGTGTAGATGGAAAAGAGAAGGGGTCCAAGGACAGAACCTTGAGGGACCCCTACAGAAAGAGGGAGTGAAGAGGAGGAGGCAGCGTTATAATTAATGCTGAAGGATCGCTGCAATAGGAGGAGAACCAGGAGAGAGCAGAGTCTTGGAGGCCAAAAGAGTGGAGTTTTTTGAGGAGGAGGGGATGGTCAATCATATCAAAAGCGGTCAAGTAGTAAGAGTATGGAGTAGGGGCCATTGGTTGGGATGAGTACGGAGTAGTGGCCATTGGTTTTAGCAGTTAGTAGATCATTAGTGAGTTTTAGTAGGGCAGTTTCAGTGGAGTGGAGTGAGCAAAAACCAGACTGTAAAGGGTCAAGAAGGTTGTTGTCGGTGAGGTGGGAGCTCAGGCGATTGTAGACTAAGCGTTCTAGGAGTTTAGAGGTAAATGGCAGCAGGGAGATGGGTCTTAAGTTGTTCAGGTTGGTGGGGTCCAGGGAGGGCTTGTTAAGTATGGGAGTGATGTGCGCATGCTTTAGAGGGGAGGGGAAGGCACCGTTAGAGAGGGAAAGATTGAAGATGTGAGTGAGGGAGCATAGGATGGAAGAAGAGGGTGACCATAGTAGTTGTGAGGGGACAGGATCCAGGGGGCAGGTAGTGAGACGGGCTTCTGAGAAAACCTTAGTGACCTCTTCAGTAGTAGCGAGGTCAAAAGATGAAAGTGTTGAGGGAGGTTTAGTATAAGGTATGCTAAGTGGGATGGATGTCTGTGCAGTGGCGATGCCCCTATAAATTGCATCAATCTTGTTTTTAAAATGATTTGCAGTGTCGTGAGCAGTGAGTGAGGTATTGGGTGGAGGTGGAGAAAGTAGAGAGTTAAAAGTGGAGAAGAGACATTGAGGACTGGATGACCCGCTATTAATGAGAGTGACAAAGTAGGCTTGTTTGGCAGCATGGAGGGAGGAATTGTATGTGAAGAAAGCAGATTTATATCGGGTGAATGCTTGTTGAGATTTGGTTTTATGCCACAATCGCTCCAGCGCACGACTATGTCATTTAAGATTTCTGGTGTGGTCAGTCTGCCAAGGTTGTAATGGTCGGGGCCTGATGCTTCGTGTTGTTAGAGGAGCAAGTGAGTCTAATGAGGATGAAAGCAAACTGTTGTAGACAGCAGTGGCCAGGTCAGGGCAGGACAGGGGAGAGATTCTGTCATAGAGTTGGTCAGTTGCAGAGTGGAAAGGAGCCGGGTTCAAGTTGTGAAGGTTTCTGCGGGTAATTGTTGCTGTTCAGAGGGATAGGTGTTTGAAGATGAGGACACTGTGAAGGTGATGAGATTGTGATCAGAGAGAGGAAAGGGGGTGTTTGTGAGGTTGTAGGGAGTGCAAAGATGGGAGAAAACAAGGACTAATGTATTCCCATCAGAGTGAGTGGAGGACCGTATACATTGTGCTAATGCTAAAGATGAGGTTAGGTTGAAGAGTTGGGATGTAGCCGGGTTGTTGACATTAATGGGGATGGTAAAATCTCTGAGAATGATAGTGGGTAGTTCAGAGGAGAGAAAGTAGGGTAGCCAGGCGGAGAAATCATCAAGAAAGCGGGACACGGGTCCAGGAGGCCGATAGATCACTGCAATCCTCAGAGAAATGGGAGAATGCAGTGAGTCTCGAAAGAAGAGATAGAGAGGCAGGGTTAGGGGGGACTTGAAAGGTGCTCAGTGGGGATAGAAGCAAACCAACTCCACCACCTTTCCGACCACTGGGTCTGGGTGAGTGGGTCCAGAGGAGGTCTCCATAGGAAAGTGCTGCAGGAGAAGCAGAATCTGCTGCTTGGAGTCAGGTTTCTGTAATTGCTAGTAGGTTAAGGGAGCGGGAGACAAAAAGGTCATGGACAGAGGTGAGCTTATTACAGACAGAGCGGGCATTCCAGAGCGCACATGAAAAAGGGAGGGTGGTTTTTGGGAGCACGGGGGACTGATATTAAATTGAGGGGATTGTGGCTATTCCCAGAAGAAAGAGGGTGCCTGGTGTGGGGGTGACATACTGGAGGACCAGGGTTTGGGGAGATATCCCCAGAGGTTAGGAGAAGAAGAAGAGTGAGGAAAGTAACATGGGAGCGGGATTTACACAAGCGCACATGCCAGTCCTGGTGTTTGGGTCAGCAGGAGAGTGAAGTATCAGCAGGAGGTGATAAGAGCAGTAGTAGGGAGATGGTAGCAGTGAGGGTGAGATGTACAAGTTTTGGGGTGGAGCAGAGGGGTAAAGAAGTGAGATTTTGGGAACACGGGATAGTATGAAAAGAGGAGTAGAGGGGACATATTAAAAGGTACACGGAGTGGGACTCAGACTTGTAAGAGATGTTTCCCAGGATGTTTGCTTGCAGTCTGTCCAGCGTGCAGTAGAGTTACTTGTTGTTGTATCTTCCTGCTGCTTGAGGTCTCCTGCTTTACTTAAACTAAGTGTTCAACTGCATCTTAGTACTCCATCAAAAACAGCACTCATGCACAAAACAGCACCCCATCTGTGTAAATAGACAAGACAATGACCATCCTGACCATACATGGCCTACAAAGGGCAATGATGACACTACACAGGCAGCCAATGGGCAATCATTACACTATGCAGCCAACACAATGATGGAGTGCCGGGGTCAGGAGTATGGAGCATAGAGGATTTTCATGCAATTGTACACGTTGGCAATGGGACACAATTTTTGCACAGACTAGGCAGAGCCTAAAATAGTACTGTATATGACCGCACAATTGTCAACCAAACTGCGACAGCACTGACATCTGAAAAGTGGTCTGGTCAGGAAGGGGGTGGAAGTGTCCGGTATTGAGGTGGTTAGATGTCCAGCAACCCTCCTATTCCCCCCTCACATCCACATCCTATTATTGTGTGACCAATACCATCCAAATACACTCACTGGCCACCCTATCAGGTCCACCTGTTCAATTGCTGGGTAACACAAACTGCTAATCAGCCAATCACATGGCAGCAACTCAATGCTAATCAGCCGATCATTTGGCAGCAACTCAATGCATTTAGGCATCTACACGTGGTGAAGATGACTGGATGAAGTTCAAACTGAGCATCAGAATGGGGAAGAAAGGGGATTTAGGTGACTTTGAATGTGGCATACTTGTATTTCAAAAACTGCTGATCTACTGGGATTTTCCAGAGAATGGTCCGAAAAAGAGAAAATCTACAGTGAGTGGCAGTTGTGTGGAGGAAAATGCTTTGTTGATGTCAGAGGAGAATGGGCAGACTTGTTGCTGCGACATTCAGATGGTGGGGTCATAATTTGGCATAAACAACATGAAAGCATGGATCCATCCTGCCTTGTATCAACGGTTCAGGCTGGTGGTGCCATGGTGTGGGGGAGATTTTCTTGGCACTAGCAAGGTGGACCTAATAAAGTGGCCGGTGAGTTTAATTCTTTCATTTCCCAAAGTTATCCATCTACAAAGAGACCTGTATAGATCAAATGATGGCACCAATGAGGATGGAGGCATCTCCTCTTGTGAAATGCCACAACAGTTTACACAGAACACTCCATTCACATTACATTGTTCACGTTTGGAGTAGCTCTTCATTCCATCCAGGGACTTCTACATAGCTTGGTGGAGTGTAGTTATGCAGACTGCCAAAAGGGGGGTACAACCAAGTAGGTGTGGGTGAATCCTGTGGCTCAACTCTGTCAAGATGTTTTCCATCACCTCATCTCTAGTTTGGATTGGCATTATACAGAAGTCACATGACTTGAAAGCTGCTCTTGGAAGGACTATCAGTTGTGGATGAGACCAGTTACATGCAATGTCCCCCAGAAAAGGGGCCCTAATGGGCAAATTGTCTATCTGCTCCACACATACCACCTAGATCCAACTTGTTGCTAGTCCAAACAACAGAAGGCCTTCTTCTAATTCTCCCAACTTTTCTGTGTCTCTAGCATTCCTTGGCAGGCTTACTGTGTGTAAGTTGTGTCCTGGTGTCACGCCTGGTGTCCTGGATATTACACACTTCTTGTATAGTGTGTGTCAATGAAGTAGCACAGGGAACATATTTGGACAGCAGTGTCAGTCTCTGGGGAGGTGAGTGTTCCATGCAGGAGTCTTGGCCGAAATCAGCACCCCAAAAAGACAAAAGCTAGCCGACACTTAGAAAACAAGCTGCAATATTGTGTGTTCCCATATTGGGGAACGTTAGCCTTGCCCACAGAGTCCACTGATAATTCTAAGCTCCCTTGGGACAGCCAAATGGTTAGCAGATAATGGCCAACCGCTACATGTGCCAGAGAACTTGTGTGATGGGGAACAGCTAAAACTATTTGCAGGACAGACCACCAGGTGAAAGCAGCAGAAAGGCCAAAGAGTCTAACCACCAATGCCTCTGGAAGGGTCACCTTTTAGTTTTCTTTCTGAAGTGCTGCTTTTTTAGTGTTCATTATTTGGAATTATTGGTAGCCATACTCAGAAAAGCACCTGTGTTGGATTCCCTACATGACCAAGCCACCATTATTACCCCAAATGCATTTGACAATTCGAAAGACACGTTCTGCTACTTTCCAAATAATGTTTATTACAAAAAAAACATACAAAATTAATGGGGAGGAGGAGGCTGCTGCTGCAGAGGGGGTGGGTGTGAGGGTTGGGGAGGTACAGTGTGTGGAGGGGCTGGGAAAGAGTGGTGGGGAGGGAGGGCTGGTGGAGAGGTTGAATGGGGGTGAAGAAAAGATGGGAACGGAAGGCAGGGAGGATGTGAGGGGGGCTGGGAAAGAGTGATTGGGAGGGAGTGCTGGGGAAGGGGTTGAACTTGGGGTGAAGGAAAGGCGGGAACGGAAGAGTGATGGGGAGGGAGAATGTGGGAAGGGGTATTTGAGGGCTGAGGAGAGTGGGCAGGATGTGGAAGGTAAGGGTGGAAACGGGATTGAGAGGAGGGGCATGTAGAAACAAGGGGAGGGGGTGTGAAAGTGGGGGTGTGGTCAAGGGGCAAAGGAGAGTGTGAGGAAGGTGCAGAAGAGGGATCCATGGGGAAGGAGGCATACTGGTCTTCAGGTGGGGTTTCTTGAGGGGGCTGCTCCAGAGTGGGTAGTTCCAGATTCTGCACCTCCAATGCTTGTTCCCCTGCTGATTCCCCGGCACTTTCTACAGGGGAACTCTGTGGCACCCTTAGCATTGGCCCCAAACAACTACTGCACAGGGGTTGGGATCCTCTGGCCGAAGGTGCATTTTGTTCAGCCCCTGCTTGACATAAGGCCCGGATATCATGACTAAGGTCCTGCAACGCTGTATTCTGATCCCTGACCGCAGTGACAAGTCCAAGCAGGGCTTCATGTTGGAGCCCCAGTAACCTTTCTATATTAATGGATGCATTAGAAAGCCTCCTTTGCTCCTATAACCTATCCATATTGGACAACAGCCTTTCCCCAAGCTTGAGAAGGGGGCCGGGTCCAGGTGGACGGGGTGCCGATCCAGCTGCATCCAATGTTGGCTACAAAGAGAAACAAATAAAACAACGAAAGAGTGTTTAACACACAGCACAAGGGTACAGTAGGACAGGGGGCTCGTCTGACACCAAACACTAGATCATGTTCTTGTCCCGTCCCTAGGACCAGGTATTGGTGAATGCCTTTCCCTGACACATTACACTGGATGAGCATTTGACGGAAATGAATGATTTTGCATCTTTACCCAGACTGATACCTTCCTGCTCTGAAATGTGATGTGATTTGGATTTAGACAAAGTGAAATGCTAAAATGCCGATTTGTCACATGCACATCACTCCCTCCAGCTCCTGACTAAGCAATGATCTGAAAAAAGTAAGTTACACATCACGGTGCCAAATCCTGCCCAGCCAGGAACGGAGTTATACTCTAAATGGGTGACTCATTAGGGAGAACATCTTTAGCATCTCTTACCGGATGTTCAGGCAACTCAGGTGGAGGTGACGGCATTTCACACAAGTTTGGAGTGCCTGAACTTCCCTGCACCACAAAACAAAAACAAATGCATGACATTTCCCAAATACACATGTAACATGCATTTGTACCTCCCCACCCCATTACAGCAGTTCCCATACCCCATCAGATGCAGATTCTTCTCTAACTCCAGCTCAACTTTAAGGGATTGCTCATTGGTATATTTTTCACTCCAGTTTATCCAGACAAATAGGACACTGGCAGCCACAGCCCAGGAGACTGGGAGTAGAAAGAGGCATGGTAAGGCTCAGGAGCAGGGGCCACAAGAATGAGGGGCCACCTTTCCTGCCAAACAAGGAGGCAGATGTTAGGATGGCTCCATTATGCCCATAAGTTACTGCAGCCATTTTGACCATGGGCTTCAAACATTAAAGCAAAAGATATAACATTTGTCATTAAGGCAACATTCCGAAAAGGATTCAATAGGTTAAAAAATGGTCACCCAGGGAAAAAAAGGGGTCGAATCAAATATAAATGTTCCCCAAAATATTTCCAAAGCCAAACACATGTAAATGCATCCAAAGGAATTGTTGATATAACTGTTGATATGAAGAGATCAAGAGCAATGCATCCAAAACTCCTTTAATCACTTTTAAACCGCAGGTCTCCTGCAAACTCAATGTGAAAAGGAAAATAATGAACTCATGTGGCAATCTCAGAGTTACTTGATCTTGTATCTGAAAAGATTAAACAGCCTTTCCAGATGATTGGAAGCTGCTTGAGCTACAAAGGGCGGGACTACTCAATATTGAACCCTACGGGCGAAGACTGGGATGCCATTCAAGTTCATGTGTGCGGAAAGGAAGGCATCCCAGCAGTGTTGGCAATATAGTGTACAGTGGGGCAAAAAAGTATTTAGTCACCACCAATTGTGCAAGTTCTCCCACTTACAAAGATGAGAGAGGCCTGTAATTGGCATCATAGGTAGACCTCAACTATGAGAGACAAAATGAGAAAACAAATCCAGACAATCACATTGGCTGATCTGGAAAGAATTTATTTTGCAAATTATAGTGGAAAATAAGTATTTGGTGAATATGAAAAGTTCACCTCAATACTTTGTTATATATCCTTTGTTGGCAATGACAGAGGTCAGACGTTTCCTGTAAGTCTTCACAAGGTTGGCACACACTGTTGCTGGTATGTTGGCCCATCCTCCATGCAGATCTCCTCTAGAGCAGTGATGTTTTGGGGCTGTCGCTGGGCAACACGGACTTTCAACTCCCTCCAAAGGTTTTCTATGGGGTTGAGATCTGGAGACTGGCTAGGCCACTCCAGGACCTTGAAATGCTTCTTACGAAGCCACTCCTTCGTTGCCCGGGCGGTATGTTTGGGATCATTGTCATGTTGGAAGACCCACGTTTCATCTTCAATGCCCTTGCTGATGGAAGGAGGTTTGCACTCAAAATCTCACGATACATGGCCCCATTCATTCTGTCCTGTACATGGATCAGTTGTCCTGGTCCCTTTGCGGAGAAACAGCCCCAAAGCATGTTGTTGCCACCCCCATGCTTCACAGTAGGTATGGTGTTCTTTGGATGCAACTCAGCATTCTCTCTCCTTCAAACATGACGAGTTGTGTTTCTACCAAACAGTTCTATTTTGGTTTCATCTGACCATATGACATTCTCCCAATCCTCTTCTGGATCATCCAAATGCTCTCTAGCAAACTTCAGACGGGCCCGGACATGTACTGGCTTAAGCAGGGGGACACGTCTGGCACTGCAGGATCTGAGTCCCTGGCGGCGTAGTGTGTTACTGATGGTAGCCTTTGTTACATTGGTCCCAGGAGTTTGGAGTGTGACTGTTTAAGGTTGTGGACAGGTGTCTTTTATACTGATAACAAGTTCAAACAGGTGCCATTGATACAGGTAATGAGTGCAGGACAGAGGAGCCTCTTAAAGAAGAAGGTACAGGTCTGTGAGAACCAGAAATCTTGCTTGTTTGTAGGTGACCAAATACTTATTTTCCACCATAATTTGCAAATAAATTCTTTCCAGATCAGCCAATGTGATTGTCTGGATTTGTTTTCTCATTTTGTCTCTCATAGTTGAGGTCTACCTATGATGCCAATTACAGGCCTCTCTCATCTTTTTAAGTGGGAGAACTTGTGCAATTGGTGGCTGACTAAATACTTTTTTGCCCCACTGTATATGTCAAGGACCAATAGATTAGTTTTTATGATGCCTTTTGGGCTTTAAGTGACTTAATTTCCGAGATTCTCGGTATATAAGTCTTGCAAAGGAATAGATCTTCCTGCTAGTCATGTGATGTGCCAAACTCAAGTAGTCTAATTATTGGCCCCAAGTTTACATGAGAGGCCCAAATCTTTAGTTAGGTTCCAATTTTTTTTGGGGGGGCACTTTAAATTATGATTTGCCCCTGGGAATTCCTTTTTCTGGAATCAGAAAAATTAAATTTTTTGTGTTATTTTATTTGGGACCTGGCTGGGTTTTTGGACTCCGGGAAAATGGCTCCAAGAATACTCAGTCTTGGTATGTATTTGATTTGGCCTCTACATTTGGAGCAATGGGAAAATGGTCGCCGTCACTTGGAACTTGACAATTGGGTGAGTAGCTACATTTCTTGATGTTGACCTCAAGTTTTACTATGCTGAAGTCCCAGATCACATGATGAAACAAGTCAGGAGAGGGGCCAACTAGACATCACTGCCAGCAGTGTCAGCACAGCTTTTATAACCACTCGCCTACCGGGCGCTTAGACCCCCTTCCTGCCCCGGACAATTTTCACCTTTCAGCGCTGTCGCACTTTGAATGACAATTGTGGTCATGCAACACTGTACCCAGATGACATTTTTATCATTTTTTTCACACAAATAGTGGTTGCTTTTGGTGGTATTTAATTGCTAATGGGTGTTTTGTTTTTTGTGCTATAAGAAAAAAAAGCTAAAAATGTGAAGAGAGACAATTTTTCTCTTTGTTTCTCTTCTAAAATTTTTCAAACAGGCAATTTTTCTCCTTCGTTGATGTGTGTTTGATGAGGCAGCACTGATGGGCACTGATGAGGTGGCACGGATAGGTAGCACTGATGGTCACTGATAAGGTGGCACGGATAGGCAGCACTGATGGGCACTGATGAGGTGGCATGGATAGGTAGCAGTGATGGGCACTGATGAGGTGGCACGGATAGGCAGCACTGATGAGGTGGCATGGATAGGTAGCACTGATGAGGTGGCACGGATAGGCAGCACTGATGGACACTGATGAGGTGGCATGGATAGGTAGCACTGATGAGGTGGCACGGATAGGCAGCACTGATGGGCACTGATGAGGTGGCACAGATAGGTAGCACTGATGGGCACTGATGAGGTGGCACGGATAGGCAGCACTGATGATGCTGCACTGATGAGGTAACACGGATAGGCAGCACTGATGATGCTGCACTGATTTGCACCAATGATGGGCACTGATAGGTGGCACTGACTGGTGGCACTGCTGGGTACTGATCATCAGTGCCCTGATGATCGGTGCTGATCCACCCTCTGCCAATTGCCAGTTATCGGCAGTACTTTCCTCACACTGACAGCATGAGGAAAGTGCAGCCGGTAACTGGCAATTGCATTTACCGGTGATCTGCCGTGATCACGTGGTAAAAGGCAGCTGTAATTGCCTTTTCATCACATCACGTGATCAGCTGTGTCGGTAGGACACAGAGATCACCAGGTGTGAGTCCCCAGGGGCACGCGGGAGGGTATCATATGACCCCTTCCCGGACTGTAGCCAAATGACAGCTACAGTGTGGGTGACAAGTGGTTAAACACTACTCTGGAAATCTGCATCCTGAAGGGGCCAATAAACTCATTGAATGGAAATGTAAACAATCATGAGCTCTTTTGGGCTTTAATTTTAACAAGGATTTGCCTGGAGACCTGCGGCCTTAAAATGAGACTTACTGATTCCAAGTGAAGTGGAGGAATGTTGCCAGTTCTGCCACCCATAGTGGTGACCAAAGTGTGTTTGACTTTCCCTTTGTGTGGCTCAAACCTGAAGGTGAGCAGCACGATTGGGAGGTGATGGGTCCCTGTAGTGGATCATTTCTTGTATATTGAGCAGGCATGATATATGATGTCACTAAACACCAGACACATTGGATATTCTAGGACTGCCAGAGTTGAGCATGTTGACGTCGGTCAGGTTACGTGTATGTGTTTACATGCGTGGAATGTTGCGTCTGGGAGAAGTTGTGAAGTCTAATTTGGAACGCTCGGGAGTTGTCAGCTAGTTAGTGATGTTTATTTCTCTCATCGGTTACAGTAGTTCCCCAATTTGGTTTGACTGGTGCAAATACCAAAAGAAAAAACTGGCTTTCTTGGCCAAAGGGAGGGGGGGAGAGAAATATACGTCAAAATCCTGCAAAGAGAAAAAAGACAGAAGGGCAAAAGTCAGGTGTTTGGGCTCCAACAACAGCACATGCTGGGGAGAGGCCACACTTACCAAAACAACAAAATGCACTCTTGGCCTGTTATAGAGGGGGGGGCAAAGTCTTCAAAAATCTGCAATGGGGAGAAAGACATATGAGCAAAGGTCAGGTCTATGGCCCTCAGAGAAAGCCCAGGGCTTGCTTGAGGGGGACCCCAAAGCTAAGTCAAAAATGCCAAGACAACCAACGTGGGAGGTAATACATACACAGGTCTAGAGGAAGAAGAACTACGTTTGGCCAAACACCATATTAGAATCTAAGTAAATGTTTTCTGGTCCACTGGCACACAGTGTGTTATGGTGTACAGTGCATTACAGAGTACCGTGCATTTGATATCTTATTTTTAAAGGCCCAAAAATGGAAAACGCCATACAATATCTGTACCGGCACTCTGTACCGCTCAGCACTCTGTAACGCTCAGCACTCTGTAACGCTCGGCACTCTGTAACGCTCAGCACTCTGTAACGCTCGGCACTCTGTAACGCTCGGCACTCTGTAACTCTCGGCACTCTGTAACGCTCGGCACTCTGTAACGCTCGGCACTCTGTAACTCTCGGCAATCTGTAACGCTCGGCACTCTGTAACGCTCGGCACTCTGTAACGCTCTGCACTCTGTACCGCTTTGCACTCTGTAACACTCGGCACTCTGTAATGCATGGCACTCTATAATGCACGGTACTCTGTAATGCTCGGTACACTCGGCACTCTGTAATGCATGGCACTCTGTACCGCTCGGCACTCTGTAATGCATGGCACTCTGTAATGCACGGTACTCTGTAACGCTCGGTACACTCGGCACTCTGTAACACTCGGCACTCTGTACCGCTCGGCACTCTGTAATGCATGGCACTCTGTACCGCTCGGCACTCTGTAACGCTCGGCACTCTGTAATGCATGGCACTCTGTAACGCTCGGCACTCTGTAACGCTCGGCACTCTGTAACTCTCGGCACTCTGTAACGCTCGGCACTCTGTAACGCTCTGCACTCTGTACCGCTTTGCACTCTGTAACACTCGGCACTCTGTAATGCATGGCACTCTATAATGCACGGTACTCTGTAATGCTCGGTACACTCGGCACTCTGTAATGCATGGCACTCTGTACCGCTCGGCACTCTGTAATGCATGGCACTCTGTAATGCACGGTACTCTGTAACGCTCGGTACACTCGGCACTCTGTAACACTCGGCACTCTGTACCGCTCGGCACTCTGTAATGCATGGCACTCTGTACCGCTCGGCACTCTGTAACGCTCGGCACTCTGTAATGCATGGCACTCTGTAATGCACGGTACTCTGTAACGCTCGGTACACTCGGCACTCTGTACCGCTCGGCACTCTGTAACACTCGGCACTCTGTAATGCATGGCACTCTGTAATGCACGGTACACTCGGCACTCTGTAACACTCGGCACTCTGTAACGCTCTGCACTCTGTAACACTCGGCACTCTGTACCGCTCGGCACTCTGTAATGCATGGCACTCTGTAATGCACGGTACTCTGTAACGTTCGGTACACTTGGCACTCTGTAACACTCGGCACTCTGTAACGCTCTGCACTCTGTAACACTCGGCACTCTGTAACGCTCGGCGCTCTGTAACGCTCGGCGCTCTGTACCGCTCGGCGCTCTGTACCGCTCGGCGCTCTGTACCGCTCGGCACTCTGTAACGCTCGGCACTCTGTAACGCACGGCACTCTGTAACGCTCGGCACTCTGTAACGCTCGGCACTCTGTAACGCTCTGCACTCTGTAACGCTCGGCACTCTGTACCGCTCGGCACTCTGTACCGCTCGGCACTCTGTAATGCATGGCACTCTGTACTTGGCACTGGTACACTACAGGTGCTACAGGCGGCTGAAAATGAACTAAATGAAAAGCACACATACAAGAAACAAAATGGGCCAATGAAGTAGAGAAGGAACAATTTGTCTACAGGTAATGGTGTTGTATAGCACATTATTTCTTGCTTATAGGTAAAACTGTCAGTAAAAATGTCCTCTGTAACAACATTGTAAGCTTCCCTCTAGTGTAGTCAATGTGGACAGGTGGTCTAGGAGAACGCTGACTTTCCATGTGCTCTCATTTATAGGTATTCGCCATTGTCGTACATACGTGATTGCCGGGTGGAGTATATATACGCGCGAGAGCGCTTTTAGCCTCACGGATGAGATGGAGGATGAGATGGTGAATCAGGAGGCAAATGAGGAATATGAGGAATGTTTATACACGGCTTTGACACTTTTCGTGGAAGCGTTTTGTGAGGCGGCTTCAGCTGAAGATGCTGCTGCAGCTCCTGCTTCGGATCCTGCTCCGGATCCTGCCCCTGCTCCTGCTCCGGATCCTGCCCCTGCTCCTGCTCCGGATCCTGCCCCTGCTCCTGCTCCGGATCCTGCCCCTGCTCCTGCTCCTTTGCTCCACTTACGCCATCCACGGCTCTTTGCAGAACGTACATATCTGGAAGATATGCAGGACTCTGATATCCGGTGTAGGTTTCGTTTAGGACGAGATACAATTATGCACCTCTATCAGCTCATAGAGGAAAAGGTTGCGCCCACCACACGGCGCAGTCATGCTCTACCTGGGATGGTCAAGTTGCTGACGACGCTCTCTATTTTGGGTCGGGGGAGCTTCCAAAGATTTATTGTTGGGATAAGTCAACCAACGGTGTCCAGGGTGTTTATGCAGGTCATTGATGCCATTCTTGACCTGGTGCCCCAATTTATTCACTGGCCACGAAATGAAGATGAGTGGAATGACGTGAAGGTGGCTTTTTACCTGCGTGCCAAAATGCCACAAGTCCTGGGGGCAATCGACTGCACCCATGTGGCAATCCGAGCCCCCAGAAAAGATGACGTGGACTTTGAGAACCGCAAGCAGTACCACTCCCTCAACATCCAAGTTGTCTGTGATGCCAGACAGCGTATCATGAGTGTCCGGACAGGTTTTCCAGGGTCGTGCCATGATGCCTTTATACTCCATCAGTCGGGTGTATACAGAAAGTTCCAGAGTGGCCAAATGCCAGGCGGCTGGCTTATTGGTAAAGTATTGTGTGTGTTTGTGGCTCCACATGATCTATAATATTGCATGTATGTTACCAAAGATGACATAGGGCCAGGCCCTGTGGTTATGAGTCCACTATGCTTGCCAATCACAGCAATCACATGATCATAAAGCTAACCTTTGCACGCATACATCCAGCCCTTTCTCTGTCCCCACTGAGGACTGTGCTGAGTACACCCTCTCAGCCCAGCAAAATGTTCACCTAACGCCACATAGATGTGGACTCTAGGCCCTAAAATAAGAGGATGCATATATGCACCAATCAGCAGATAATGTGGAATAGAGATAAGTAAGGTCCGTGTATTCCAACACTGACTTCATGCCCTAAAGTGCTTTGACATTCATATTGTACAAAACCTGGTCAGTGTAAAATGGAGAAAGCCAATCAATTGTGTCTAGGTAGAAACCAACCTTAGAAATAATGGACGGTTTGAACTTTGATACGTGATCACATTCCCTCTGTTCTCTGCTGCATAAGAAGAGCGAGGAAATGTATTACAATGATCTTCCCAGTGATTGACTTAACATGGAAAGAGATGTGGGAGGTTTCATTGTTGGACTCAGCAGGAAGCCACTGTTTATGAAGCAATGTGTGTGCTCCCTGGTTAGCAACAGGACAATATAACCAAATTATAAATATAACTCAAGTGCTTACTATGGTGACTATAAAATATATATGAATAAGTAAAATATAAATGCTGGAGCCGCTAGTGCACACCACCCGTGTCTCAGTAGGCTAGGATCTCCCAGGATGCCCCCTCCAGATAATCACCTAAGGGTCACCGTGATTCCTCAAACAAAACCTCAGCCTAGCGCTTTATCCTGTAAAACCTTTTACTGCACAATAAACCATATGCTGAGCTTTTGTTTATCAGGAATTACGGATGACCCTTAGGTGGTTATCGGGAGGGGGCATCCTGGGAGATATTACTCAGCAAGTTGACCTTCAGAGTCCATACGTTTGGGAACAAAACATTGTATAATATGAGGTCACGCTGCTTTTTAGTTGTATTCTCCAGGAATTGGGCATTTTGGGTTATGTAGTGCAGCACTTTTACACTTACATTAGGACAATATAGCAATCCGCTTCTGTGCCCCCAGCCTGTCTGCTTCATCCACCCAAACTGTAGAGGCTGACTACAGCCAGCTACAAGCATGGTGTACAGAAAGCTGGCCAGGCTTGGCACCCTCCACACCAGCAGGGAAGAAGAGGAATTAAGATGTTATTCCCGTCACCACTGAGTTAGGTGATGCATGAATGACTCCATTTCCATGTCTGGTGACCCTGGTGTCAGAGATGAAAGTTGTATAACGTCTGGCCTGATTTAGTGCCACAAATAGACACGTATAACCATACTAGTGCAATTACCTCCTTCTCTCTAGTTCCCTGGTCTCCTCCTCCCATGCCCGCATCCAGGACTTCTCCAGGGTGTCACCCATCCTCTGGGACTCCCTGCCCCAACCCATCAGATTATCACCTACTCTCCTTTCCTTTAGGCGCACCCTGAAAACCCATCTCTTCAGGGAAGCCTACCCCACCCCCTGCTAACCTGCCGACCTCCTCCACTCTTCCTACCACCCCATCCCCCACAGCTATCTCCTCCTGTACCACTATCCCCTCCCTCCTAGATTGTAAGCTCCAAGGAGCAGGGCCCTCAATCCCCTCATGTTTTGCATTGTATTGGTATTGTTCTGTCACATGTTCTGTCCCCCTTTGTAATGTACAGCGCTGAGCAAACTATTGGCGCTTTATAAATACTGTATAATAATAATAATTACCTGACCACATTTGTTCTTCTTTTCACAGGGGATGCCAGCTATCCGCAGCTGCCGTGGCTGATGGCTCCAGTCAGGTACCCCCAGAGCCTGGCCGAAATTACCTATAACAAGGCTCATTCCAAAAGCCGAGCTATTGTGGAGCATACCATAGGACTTCTTAAGTCCCGCTTTTTGTGTTTGGCCAGGCCTGGGGGTGAGTTATTATACTCTCCTCAGAAGTCTTCCAGGATCATCCTCGCCTGTTGCCTCCTACACAACATCTGCCAGGCGAGGAATGATTCCTGGGAGATGACTGAGGAGAGGGAGCCGGAAGTCCGTCAGCTGCGGGTCTCCCCAAGGCGGAATACAGCGGACGGGATGGCCAAGCGAGCTGACCTGATCACCGGCTACTTCACATGTATGTATTCTAACATGGGTACAGATGAAATTTATTGTACTTGAAATCAATTGGGTCCTTTGTTTGGTCTTGGCCAGTCATTATATTAACCCCTTGGTGCCGGTGCCTCCCGGCCCTTTCAGGGTTGCAGAAGCTGGGAGGTGGGTAGGGTTTTAGGGTCATGTGACCGCCGTGATTCGCTGTCACGGCAGTCACATAATCGGGAAAGGTCCCAATCACAAGAGGAGAGAAGATCGGGACCTTTCCATAAGTATTTGGGAGCGCGCAGGGTGAGTAATCACTGGCCGGGACACAGGGATTGACAGCTGAGGCCATGACGAGTGCACCCCTTTGCACACCCATGCCGCCCTGTAGCAGGATATCGGCTATAGGGCGGGCGCAAAGCGGTGCTTGCCATTTTAGCCAGTGTGTAGTCAACATGACAACAAGTTGTCCTGGCCAATCAAACCTTACGTGAATAGATGGTGTGGCTTTGGGCAAGAGAGTGGAGAGGGAGTAGAACAGCCGGCCAGTTTTGGCCTATTGTCTGTGCCACCTGTAGATTTATAAAAAAAAAAGAACCTCTGCTATGTATCTAAATGTTTTTATTTTTCTTTCAACAGAATAAATGCTGGAGAAGAAGGCACATGGAGACCCTGGGAAGCCTGTTGGAATTCGCTGTCTGGCATCACAAGTGGGTTTGGAAAAGTGATCTTAACAATTGTTCCAAAATAAAATAATAAACCTGTAAGACTTACCTGCTCTGAACAGTCATCTGTCACAGAGCAGCCAAGATCATTCATTTAGTTGCTCCCCTGCCAGCATTCCTTGGCCCCTCTCTCCTGTCCATTGCCCCCAGAACAAGCACCTTGTTCTGGTATGAACCCAAGAAGACTCACTCATGGGCCACGGAGCCCAGAGAGCAAAGCTTTTCAAGTCCATCATGGAATCAGGATGGGGCTCCACTTCAACTAAGCATTAGTGTGCCTGGGGGAGGGGGGACCTTGTGCCTTTCCAAACACAGTAAATGCTCAAAGAATGTTTATTTCAACTCCTGAAATGGTAAAGAATGAAAAAGACATTCTAACTAGCCTGCACTGCAGTGATTGTCATGATGACGTGTCAATGATTATTTGCTCTCATTTTACTTGCAGTTCAAGCTGGGAGAAAGCCACCTTCACGTCCTCCACTCACCTTCATTTGTGGCCAGTGGATATTTTGTGGCCCCAGGCAGGAACTGTCATCGAGGACCTGCATAAAGACCCTGGCATGCCAGAGGTGGTTTGGAAGCAGGACAGCAACTTGGCCATCCCGTTCCTCTATGCTGCTTTGGGAGGTGCACAATTGCTTCTTCCTGAATGAACTTTCAGCGGATATCGGAGTCCCCATATTTTCTAGATATGTTTGAGCCGTGTGCTGGCAAACATCGGAGCCAGTTTTTGGTTTGCACAACAATTGGGAGCTGGCAGACATATCTTTCCATCAGGCCATGGATTTGCCTTTTTTTTGTGTTTTGTCGAATAAAGACTATTTGTGGGTTCCTTAAAACATTGTCAGATCCTCTTGATTCTATTTCTGAGACTTAAGATGGCCAGATAATATGCAATGTGATGAAAAGTCAGTGCAATTTCCTCCACATGTAGCTAAAGTCTGTAATAGGAGGACCTACCAGAACATGGCATTGATTTAGAGTGGGCCAGGCCCATATAGTACATTATGGAGATTTGCTATGAAGGAACATTCACGTTTGGATACCTGAGCTCATTTGGTTTGTGTCCAAATATTTCCATCCATTGCAACGTATTGACTATTGCAGCTCAACATAGATCAGGCATACAGAAAAGTGTACCTTGTCCATAGAATAGCCACTGGGAGGTCCTATCTGGGCACACAGATCTGGCCTATGCATAATTGGATACATTGGGGGAAAATGAGAATTCGGGCTGCTTTATAATACTAAGGGGTTAGTTCATGCTTG
Source organism: Staurois parvus (assembly GCF_062004578.1). NCBI lineage: Eukaryota > Metazoa > Chordata > Amphibia > Anura > Ranidae > Staurois > Staurois parvus. The sequence goes on from NW_028318017.1 coordinate 2,738,195, forward strand.
CTTCAGGAGAAACATTCCTAATAATTGTTGGATTTTCAGGAGAAAATGTGTCCGATCCCTAGATGCATTGAGGTACATAGCAGAGGTTCAAGGTATTCCATAGAAGAAGTTATTGTTCTTCCTAACTATACAGGTGGCACAGACACAAGCATACACCCAGGGCCACTGTTTGATATCATGGGGCCCCGTACAGCATACCTGACAGACCCCCACCGCCAGCAAAAATATCCAAATTATATTTATGGTAAAAATACAGTAAAAACATTATTAATGGACACAATCCCAACCAAATTCCTGTTAAATCAAAATAATAAAACTGTACTGAGTTCATAAATAAAGCTGTGTGTGTAACTGAGGTCTTGGGGCTCATTCACATGGGTGCTGTGGCCTGTAGAGTGGGAATCAGTGGTTTGTTTTTGTGGCTATCGCCGTTTGCAGGCAACCTATGTTACACTATGGAAATGCTGCAGGTCCTAATTTGACAGGCATATGGGTGCAGGTGTACTTCGCCACCTGGTTCCCTTCTTCTTCTCCTCTGAGCTACAGACCATCATCCTTGGGGATTTCAATATCCCCATCAACGACAACAACCCGGCTACTTCCCAACTCCTCCACCTAACCTCCTCCTTCTCGCTCACACAGTACACTCAATCCTCCACCCACATCAATGGGAACACCCTGGACCTCGTCTTCTCCCACCTCTGTACCCTCAACCATTTCACTAACACCCCCTTCCCTCTCTCCAACCACCACCTCCTCCCGTTCTCCATCTCCCCTTCCCGTAACTCCCCCCTCAGAGCGCCAAACCATCACCAGCCGCAACCTCCACTCGGCTGCCGATCGCCTACACGACAGCATCCTTCCACTGTCATGTCCTGACCTAGCCACCACCGCGTACAACGACTCACTATCAGCTACCCTAGACTCTCTGGCAACCCTAACCACACGCAACATCAAACCTAGACCGCTCCAACCATGGCAGAACGACCATACTAAATGCCTCAAACGTCACAGTCGTGCACTGGAGAAACTATGGCGCAAAACCAGGTCCCCTCGTGCATTCTCCCTCTACAAATCTGCCTTCCTCACCTACACCTCCTCCCTCCACGCCGCCAAGCAGGCCTACTTCGTTAACCTGATCAACACCCTCTCCACCTGCCCTCACTGACTCTTCTCCACCTTCAACTCCCTGCTCTCTCCCCCCCTCCACTCAGTACCTCACTTACCGCCCACGAGATTGCCACTCATTTCCACAACAAGATTGACGCAATCCGTAAGGACATAGTCAACTCGCAATCTACCTCCCCACCTAGCCTCCCCCCCATCACCCCCTCATCTCACCCCTCCTCTGACCTCGCAACCGCACTGCCCCCCACCACACCCAAGGCCCCGCTTACCGTAACCCCCCCAGCACTGCACTCCTTCAGCCCTACTACCACTGAGGAAGTCACCAGAGTCTTCTCAGAAGCCCGCCTCACTACTTGCCCCCTGGACCCTATCCCCTCTCAACTCCTCCGGTCACCCCCCTCTTCCCTCATCCGCTCCCTCACCCACATCTTCAATCTCTCCCTCTCTATCGGCGTATTCCCCTCCCCCCTAAAGCATGCACACATCACCCCCATACTCAAAAAGCCCTCCCTGGACCCCACTGACCCAAACAACCTCAGACCCATCTCCCTGCTGTCACTCACCTCCAAGCTCCTTGAGCGCTTAGTCAATGATCACCTAAGCGCCCACCTAACTGACAACAACCTCCTTGATCCACGACAGTCCGGCTTCCGTCACCTACACTCCACCGAAACCGCCCTCCTCAAAATCACCAACGACCTACTAACCGCCAAAGGCGACTACTCTGTCCTCCTTCTCCTGGACCTCTCCGCGGCCTTTGACACAGTTGACCACCCCTTCCTCCTTAATAAACTACTCTCCCTTGGCATCAGAGACACCGCTCTCTCCTGGTTCTCCTCTTACCTATCCCGATGCTCCTTCAGTGTTTCCTACGACGGTGCCACCTCCCCTTCCCTCCCCCTCTCTGTTGGGGTCCCCCAGGGCTCTGTCCTTGGACCCCTTCTCTTCTCCATCTACACCTCCTCCCTTGGCAAACTCATACACTCCCACGGCTTCAACTACCACCTCTACGCTGATGACACTCAAATTTACCTCTCCACCCCTCACCCCACCCCCACATTCTCCGCCCGCATCACTCACCTCCTAAACGACATCTCTGACTGGATGTCGCTCCATTTCCTCAAGCTTAACCTCTCCAAAACCGAGCTTCTCGTCTTCCCTCCTGCCCACACCCCCTCCCCCCATCCTATCCATCACTACCAACAACACCACCATCAATCCCACACCACAAGCCAAAGTCTTTGGCGTCACTATGGACTCAAACCTTTCCTTCCAACCTCATGTCAAATCACTTACAAACACATGCAGGCTCCACCTTTGCAACATCGCCAAAATACGCACCTTCCTCACCCCAGACACCACTAAACTACTCGTTCACTCCCTGATTATCTCACGCCTTGACTACTGCAACTCCCTCCTCACTGGCCTACCCCAGTGCAGGCTCTCCCCGCTTCAGACCATCCTGAACTCAGCGGCCAGACTCATCCACCTTACCAGCCACTCCACCTCTGCCACCCCCCTCTGCCTATCCCTCCACTGGCTCCCTATTGCCCAACGCATCAAATTCAAACTACTCTGACCTACAAAGCCATTCACAACACTGCCCCTAACTACCTCAACAACCTGATTCCCAGGTACCACCCTACCCGTACCCTTCGCTCTTCACAGGACCTCCTTCTATCTTGCTCCCTGGTCTCCTCCTCCCATGCACGATTGCAAGACTTCTCCAGTTCCTCCCCCATCCTCTGGAACTCACTACCCCAAACCATCAGACTGTCACCTTCCCTCCTCACCTTCAGGTGCTCCCTTAAAACCCACCTCTTCAGGGAAGCCTACCCCACCCTCACCTAACAGCCGCTCTCCTTCATTCCTCCTACCACTCCATCCCCCACAGCCACTTCCTCCTGTACCACTACCCCCTCCCTCCTAGATTGTAAGCTCGAAAGAGTAGGGCCCTCTAACCCCTCGTGTGCTGTTTGTTGTTGCTGTACTGTTTCATGTATTGTCCCCCCCTCTATTGTACAGCGCTGAGCAAACCCTTTGGTGCTATATAAACTCGATGTAATAATAATATAAATAATACAGCCCTGAACACAGACAGTGAGCATTCAGGGCCACTTCCCCACACCTTCACACCTGTCAGGTTAAAACCTGTGTTCATACAGCTGCTGTGTCCCCATAGTGTAACAGGTGGCTCCAGCCACATTAACAACCTACTCATTCATGCTATACAGGCCAGAGGACCTGTGTGAATGAGGCATTTTTGACCTTTTTTTCCTCAGCCCATTAATTTCTATGGGCTGCCTAGCGTGTGGGAACATGCAAAAATACTGCAGGCATATTATTTTCAAAGTGTGTTACATCTAACCGCAGAGTAGTGTGGTGCCATGCGTTTTTGTGGCTGTGAATGCGTCTGTTTTTAATAGACATGTGGAGGTGCAATTAAGTTTTCATCATGGCACCTGCGCTCTTCTGCAAAGGGCATTGCATTTCTTTGCTGTGCAGGAAAATGCATGCTCTTGCATGCGTTTCTGCATCACAAATAGTCTAGATATGTTCCAGATACGTTTTGCATTCACTTTTTTTATGCATGTTTAGTGTGTTCCAGTGCATTTTGGATGAGTTTTTGACGTGTTCCAGTTTATTTTTTTTATGCATTCCAGTTAGTTTTTTCTACTTTCTTTTTATTCAATGTAATTAGGGACATGTGCGTTTTAGTGCATTCAAGGGCGTTTTACCGCATTCCAGTACAGTTCTGTGCAGAAACAATGCAGCTTAGTCAACTTTTTTTACAGCACCTGCAACGCACTGAAATGCAAGCGCTAATGTGAACTATGACATTGACAACCATATAACCTTCTTTCTGTGCATTTGTGATGCAAAAAAAAAGCAACTGAAACACATGTAGTGTGAACTGGCCCTAAAGGTTGTTATAGGTCAGGGACCGGGACTGACCAGGAATTGTGAATTCAATCAGACTAGTGGTGAGATACAATCAGGAATCGTATAATAAAGCCAGATCTGAGCTGTAGGAGATAGGAAATGAGACACATTAACTTGATCTGTAAATAAATAGTTACATAAAAAGAGTGGGGCGGTGATCCATAGATTTGCAAATGGAACAAGTGATGATGGGGGAGGGGGTCAAGTTGTATAAGGAGAGAGGTTTAAGAGAAGAGAAACAAAGTTGCAATGAAATATAAACAGTATGAAAATTGAAAGTTTCAAACTTGTCAGAAGAACAGGATGCAGGTAAGATTCACTCCCTTTCCACTTTCCAGTCAGTAGCCAAAATCTTGATTGATCAATATTCCTGGCACTGACACAACCCGGAAAATTGATCTCCATTTTTTGTACATTCACAAATGTCAAGGAGGTTACACTCTAAGGGCAGAAACTCAGCCATGTACTAGGCCCAATTAACCTAACAGCATGTCTTTGGAGTGTTGGCAGAAACACATCCATACAGGGAAAGCATGCAAACTGAGATGCAGACAGGTGCAGTCATGACTGGGATTAGAACCCATGACCCATGTACTGGAAGTTCTGAGTTCTAACCACAAAGCCACTGTAGGAGACAGAGTTTGAGCTGTAATGTAGAATAGTTACATGATTAAAGAGAAGGAAGATATATCATTATATTGGGAACTTAGAACTAGACATTCCCAATTATTTGAGATATAAGTGTGAAAATGTTTGACATTTGAAAATAGAATGTATGACATTCATTAGGAAATGCATTAGTTGTCTGATCATTTTTGGAGAAACAGCAAAAAAAAAAAAAAAATTATAGTATAGTTGTGCTTTTTATTTTAAATTATAAGTATTCTCATATGCAAACAGAAAAACGCCAACAGGACAAAGCCCGCGGTTGTGCGCCACCTAGCGAATATATTCCGGCATTGCATCTAGAAATGCGCCCAACGCAATTTCGTATTTACAAACAGAGAAGAGTCTACAAAGTAGACTCTTTTCAATGAGCTTGCTAGACACCTTTCTGAAGACTGACAGGTCTAGATTGATTGAATTGAGTCTGCCTGAATGTTCAGAGTCTGCTGGTAGATTCAATTCTTCGTAAATCAGGGCCATTATGTCTCATAGATTATATGTTAGGATGTGTAATTTATGCTCCAAGAAAACCTGACGGTGCTCCTTGGATGTTGGGCCTCTGTATGTGACCAGGCTGTGGAAAAGTCTTACACATGTGGTATCGCCATACTCAGGAGGAGTAGCAGAATGTGTTTTTGGGTGTAGTTTCAAGTATGTGAATGCCATGTGAGAAAAAAACTGTTAATATGACAATTGCGTGAAAAAAAAGCAAATTTTATTTACTTTCTTTATTTCCCAAATAATTGTGGGAAAAAAAATTACAGCTTCAAAAACCTCGCCATGCCTCTTACAAAATATCTTGGAATCAGGGGCGGACTGACCATTTGGAAACTTGGGCACTGCCCGAGGGCCCGGGGTCAGTAGGGGCCCCTGTGAGATGCCCCTGGTACCTTTTTCATAGACTATTTTGAGTTTGGGCAAGGACACAGAGGCCCCATGATCCCCTATTGCCCGGGGGCTCCATGACTTGTCAGTCCGCCCCTGCCTGGTACCTTTTATTGGCTTTTCCATAGGCTTTTTTAGGTGTGGGTGAAGACACAGGGGCCCCATGATCCCCTATTGCCAGGGGGCCCCATGACTTGTCAGTCCACCCCGGCTTGGAATGTCTGCTTTGTACTGTCCTGGCTTGTTATACCACAGTGACATCAAGCCCGACTTTGAAATCGTACGGCTTACAGTGAAGTCGCATGATTTCAAAGACGGGGGAAATGCCGATTTCAGGTGCGATTTTCAAGACATCTGACACAGATGTCTATGCAAATAGCACCAAAAGTAGCGCATGTACTACTTTAGAAACCAGCGCAGCTGTCAGGGAATGAGAAGATTGCCGCGCCGATCGAATCTGCACATGCGTAGAATCCTGACAAAACATACAGGCAGGCGGGCACTAGGACCCAGGCGCGCCTGTCACCAATGACGGCGCCGGGCAAGCACTAGGACCCAGGAGCGCCTGTCAGGAGTCAGGCGGGCTATTTAAACCCGGCTCTTGCAATGCTCGATTGCCGTATGGTCTCATCTCGAAAGAGTAGGGCCCTCTTACCCCTCGTACGTTGTTTGTTGTTGTTGTACTGTGCCATGTATTGTCCCCCCTCTATTGTACAGCGCTGAGCAAACCCTTTGGCGCTATATAAACTCGTAGTAATAATAATAATAATCTGTGTTCCTGAGAGTAGATTGTTTGTTGCCGACCCTGCCTGACCCTGATTAGCTGTCCATCTCCTGTTCTGATCCCTGGCTTTGTCTGACCATTCTCCTGCTTAACCCCGCATGTTCTGATCTCCTGTTAACGAACCCGGCTTGTGACCTGTTTATCCCTCTGCCTGCTGATTCTGTACTACACCGCCACCACTGTTACCGACCCGGCCTGCCTAACACTGCTCTAGTTACCTCCTCACATCAGACTCTTACCCGCTATACACCTTCTACGGTGTCTCTACCACAGCTGGGTGAACCCAAGGGCCGCGACCTGGTCTCGGCCTGCTCCAAGTCCATCCCCGCCATCAGGGGCCCTGGTGAACAAGCAGGTCGGAGCTTAGATTCCGCGCCCTGGGGGAATCCAGTCTGTGAAGTGCTAGAGGCTACCGCGGTTGGATTCCTGACAGCAGCTCTGACCACGTCGGAACCACACCTATATGACCACTGTAATTGCAGACAATAGGGTGCAACTTGGCTTACGATTTGCAAGTCCCATGTCATGCAAATCGCATTCCAAGTCACACCCGATGTGACCGGGGTGTAAGTGTCTCAAGAAATGAGATCTAACATCAGGTTTGATCAGGTGTGATCAATTTCCATTGATTGGTACCATGGCTTGTAGACTCTATAACTTAAACACAGAAAAAATAATAATCACTGATTTGGGTTATTCTACCATAGCAATGTAGTGGTATAAATTTTGGCCAAAATGTATGAAGATCAATTGCTTACTTATTTGCAAAATTGTATAACAAAAACAAAGAAAATGCATTTTTATTCAAAATTTTTGGTCTTTTTTTAATTTATAGCACAACAATTTTTTTAAAAACCCAGTGCTGATGAAACACCACCAAAAGAAAGCTATATTTTTGTGAAAAAAGGACAAACATTTCATGTGGGTAGTGTTGCATGACTGAGTAATTACCATTCAAAGTGTGAGAGCGCTGAAATCTAAAAATGGTTCTGGGCAGGAAGGGGCTGATAGTGCCCGGTATTGAGGTGCTAAAGAAATATTCTGCCCCAAATCCTATTGTTAAAAATGCAGTAAATCCCAGAAGTTTTAAGAATTCCCATTTGATAAATGCATCTCTGTGTGACCCTCCCGCTGCTACTTATCCCCACATAATGGTCTTTATGGTCGGTGAGCAGAGAAGTGGAATCTCTATCCGTTAAAACCCTAAGGAATACCTTTGCAGTTCATACAGGGATTACAAATCTCCCAGAAAGAATAGATCTGCTTATTAGACCAGCTGATGGGGGATGGGGTAACAAGAAGGGGTGGGGTGGTCATTTGGGATGAAGTTGATTATATAAAGAGGTTCTTGATGATAAGGAAACCTATACAGGTGAAACTCCAAAAATTAGAATATGGTGCAAAAGTTCATTTATTTCAGTAATGCAACTTAAAAGGTGAAACTAATATATGAGGTAGACTCATTACATGCAAAGCAAGATAGTTCAAGCCGTGATTTGTCATCATTGTGATGATTATGGCTTACAGCTCATGAAAACCCCAAATCCACAATCTCAGAAAATGAGAATATTGTGAAAAGGTGCAATATTCTCGGCTCAAAGTGTCCCACTCTAATCAGCTAATTAAGCCAGAACACCTGCAAAGGGTTCCTGAGCCTTTAAATGGTCTCTCAGTCTGGTTCAGTAGGAATCACAATCATGGGAAAGACTGCTGACCTGACAGTTGTGCAGAAAACCATCATTGACATCCTCCATAAGGAGAGAAAGCCTCACAAGGTAATTGCAAAAGAAGTTGGATGTTCCCAAAGTCCTGTATCAAAGCACATTAATAGAAAGTTATGTGGAAGGGAAAGGTGTGGAAGAAAAAGGTGCACAAGCAGCAGGGATGACCACAGCCTGGAGAGGATTGTCAGGAAAAGGCTATTCAAAAGTGTTGGGACTTTCACAAGGAGTGGACTGAGGCTGGAGTCAGTGCATCAAGAGCCACCACACACAGATGGATCCTGGACATGGGCTTCAAATGTCGTATTCCTCTTGTCAAGCCCCTCCTGAACAACAAACAATGTCAAAAGTGTCTTACCTGGGCTAAAGAAAACAGACCTGGTCTATTGCTCAGTGGTCCAAAGTCCTCGTTTCTGATGAGAGCAACTTTTGCATCTCATTTGGAAACCAAGGACCCCGAGTATGGAGGAAGAATGGAGAGGCCCAAGGACCCCGAGTATGGAGGAAGAATGGAGAGGCCCAAGGACCCCGAGTATGGAGGAAGAATGGAGAGGCACAAGGACCCCGAGTATGGAGGAAGAATGGAGAGGCCCAAGGACCCCGAGTATGGAGGAAGAATGGAGAGGCACAAGGACCCCGAGTATGGAGGAAGAATGGAGAGGCCCAAGGAGCCCGAGTATGGAGGAAGAATGGAGAGGCACAAGGACCCAGAGTATGGAGGAAGAATGGAGAGGCACAAGGACCCCGAGTATGGAGGAAGAATGGAGAGGCACAAGGACCCAGAGTATGGAGGAAGAATGGAGAGACACAAGGACCCCGAGTATGGAGGAAGAATGGAGAGGCACACACTGCAAGATGCTTGAAGTCCAGTGTGAAGTTTCCACAGTCTGTGTTGATTTGGGGAGCCATGTCATCTGCTGGTGTTGGTCCACTGTGCTTCATTAAGTCCAGGGTCAACGCAGCCGTCCACAAGGAGATTTTTGAGCACTTCATGCTTCCTTCCACAGACGAGCTTTATGGGGATGCTGACTTCATTTTCCAGCAGGACTTGGCACCGCCCACACTGCCAAAAGCACCAAAACCTGGTTCAATGACTGTGGGATTACTGTGCTTGATTGGCCAGCAAACTCGCCTGAACTGAACCCCATAGAGAATCTATGGGGCATTGCCAAGAGAAAGATGAGAGACATGAGACTGCACAAAGCAGAAGAACTGAAGGCCGCTATTGAAGCATCCTGGTCTTCCATAACACCTCAGCAGTGCCACAGGCTGATAGCTTCCATGCCACACCACATTGAGGCAGTAATTGCTGCAAAATGGGCCCCAACCAAGTACATATGCATGCTTCTACTTTTCAGAGGTCAGATATTGTTCTATGTACAATCCTTGTTTTATTGATTGCATGGAATATTCTCATTTTCTGAGATTGTGGATTTGGGGTTTTCATGAGCTGTAAGCCATAATCAAAACAATGATGACAAATCACGGCTTGAACTATCTTGCTTTGCATGTAATGAGTCTATCTCATATATTAGTTTCACCTTTTAAGTTGCTGCACTGAAATAAATGAACTTTTGCACGATATTCAAATTTTTTGAGTTTCACCTGTAGAGTGTTACCCAAAGGTCCAACAATAAAACTGAAAGGTGAACTTAGGAGGAAGGTGGTTATGAGGATGGGATGATCACTAAGAAAGAAGAGACTTGTTATGTCCATGGGCTCCACGTGTGCCTGTTATGTACCACTTGCCCATGGTGCATAAGAATCAATCTCACCTCCAGGAAGGTCCATTATTGGTGGAATCGGTTCCCTTTCATCAGGAGTAGGGGAATAGACTGATTTGTTCCTGCAGCTCCTAGTGGGAGGGAATCCCACTTTTCTGAAAGATACCAGAGTGGTGCTAATCGACCTGCAGGAGGTGACCAATTCCCATACTTTTTTAGTGACTTCAGATGTTGCCTCGCTATATAGAAATATCTCCCATGGGGATGAGCTGGAGGCAGTGGATTTTTACCTAAGGGAAACCATGGACATTCCTGATTTTCAAAAAGTTATTTTCTAACTGCTTGATTTTGCTCTGAGACACAACTATTTTTGGTTCAACAAAGTATTTATCTGCAAACTAAGGCAGTTGCCATGGGTGTTACATTTGCACCCAGCCTGGCAAACCTGTTTATGGTCAGCTGGGAGAAGGACATCATCTAATCATGAGATTGGCCAGAATTAGTATTCTACTGGCGGTATTTAGGTGATGTCCTATTCCTATGGCAAGGTGACATGAAATCCCTGGATTGTTTTGTGGGGACGTAAATCCCAAGAATCCTAATATTAGATTGTCCCATACCTCTAGTCAGGTGGAGATGAATTTCTTAGATTTAACTCGGATTAATAAAGGGAATGGTATTGTTACTAACTTTATTAAGCCCACCGATAAGAACATCTTCATCCCCACTGGTAGCCGTCACCGTCCCCTTTGTCCTAAGACCACACCGAAGGGACAGTTTATAAGGATGAGGCGTAATTGTAACAACTTGGAGGATTACTTTACACCAGAAAATATTTTGAAACCCAGATCTGTAGAGAAGCAGTATGATGAGATCACCCTTAGAGCCACGATACAACTAGTATTGGGAATTAATAGGGAGGGACTTTTATACAATCAGGGAAATGCATCTAATGAGGAGATGACTTGCCCATTTATCACAAATGTCTCCATTCAACATGCACAAATCAGGGGGATCATCAAAAAACATGGGGGGGATATTAGGAAGTGACATAGTTCTATGTAGTTTGTTACCTGAGGATCCCCAAGTGGTATTTTGTAGAGCACCCTCTTCAAGAAATAAAATAGCACCCAACACTGGGGACCCCGAATGAAGATTTCTTTATTTTCAAGCTTGAAAGGTTTTTTCCCTTGTAGAATTTGCAAGCTAGGGGGGTGCTAGATTAGGTAGAAATGATTCCTTCCTGTCAGCAACTACAGGAATAAGTTATCATATTGATTATTTTATTACGTGTAATAAGAAATACGTAGTTTACCTTCTGGAATGTCTGTGTAAGAAACAATACATAGGAAGAACTAGAAGGTTGAGGCACTATCTGAGAGAGCACCTCTACAATATTAAAAAAGAGTTTAAAGAACAATCCCTTCCGGCCCATTTTAGTGAATTTTATTGTAAGAATCCCAAGGGTATCACATTTGTTGGGATTGACCAGATCTTTCCACATTGAAGGGGTTGTAAAAAAAAATGGATAGCGGTGTCAATGTAGGAAAAAATGGATTTATGAGATGGGCACATTGGATCCTTTAGGTCTCAACCTTAACATTGATGTTGTTTTATAGATAAGAATAGCTAATATGATTATTCATTGTAATATTTGAAACAGATTTTTGTATTTATTTTTCAGATTTTTATTGTATAATACTATACATATGCTTTGTACTATTATACTAAATAGGTCGCTGGCCCTATAGAGATCAACATTTTAGTTTTATTTTTTGTGACTTTTTTAAATAATTTTTGCTCTATGTGTTTTTTCCTGTTTGTGTAGATGATCCATAGTAAAATGGTGCCTGTAGTGAGTATCCTGTATTAGAGTGTATCCCTGGAAACTTGCATGTGCATGAAAAGCTTTGGGAGGGGTCCAGGGGTGGACTGACAACTCATGGGGCCCGTGTCCTTGCCCAAACTCAAAAAAGCCTATGAAAAAGGTACCAGGGGCATCTCATGGGGCCCCCTACTGACCCCGGGCCCTCGGGCAGTGCCCAAGTTTCCAAATGGTCAGTCCGCCCCTGGAGGGGTCTTATGTGCTGATATCACTCTGACATTTCTGGGATTGGCAGCCATCTTCGTAAGTCCAGACTGTTTTGCCATGTGGATATATTTTATATGCTGGAGGTTTTATTAATAACATACTGCACAATATTCATCATCTCTGGGCTGTTTTGTTGGTTTGTTGTTTAGGAGAACATTGCGTCCTGGGGCTGGAATATTGAGGAGTTTAAACGGAGATCCATCAGCAATTCTAGATGCTTTTGTATCTTGGCTGTCTGGTGTGGACATGAAAGGTGGAGGAGTTTTCACACTGCTGGTGCCGGAGTGCCGTGTTTCCTTTACACCCGGGGACTTTTCTGCACATGCTTTGGAGAAGATGGAGAGGTCAATATTGGACATAGAACTGCACACTCGCATTTTAGGATTTGTGGCTTCATATCGATTTGCTTTTGCTGATATCTGCACATTCTAGTATTTGTTCTATGAACAGAGAAATCCAACCCTGAGGCCCTTTCTGGTGAGTTTCTTTCTGCATTCACCTGTTTGGATGGATTGAAGTCTATTGATTCCTTCCTTCTGTGTGTCATTGAAAACTTTGAGCGCTGCACTATGACGTCTTTATCTGCTTTGTTGGGAGGTTAGCATGTACCCTTTTTGTGACAGCTGCTACTTCCTCTCAGTGCTCACTTCTACCATTTCACCTGTTTTTGAAACACTGTATACCAGACCTGGACAGATTGCAGTCCTGGGGCCACATCTGGCCCTCTGGCTGTCCCTATCCGGCCCATCATGCCTCCATTGTCCCCATACCTCCTCAATGAGGAAGCTGAGCGGCTCAGAGAGGCACGCTGACACATGTCCGTATGGAGAGCTGCAAGAACTGCAATTCCCCTGGTGATGGGCCGTGTACATTCCATCTCTGGGAATGGGGGGCAAAAACAAATGCTATTAGGCTGTTTGCTGAGCTGCTCAAATCATTTATAATGACAATAAATAAATCCTGAGAAATAACAACTTTCAGCTTCAAGATGACGAATTCCTATACTCAACGTCATCACTGGATGAATACAATACCACCGATATTCATCACAGCTGGGCCAGCACTGATCACATCTGTCCAATACATTGTTTACAAATCAGACCTCCAAGTGTTTGTGAAATCTCCCACCACAAAATGTACTCAGCCAATAACAGGTCAAGACTCCATTTTTATTCTCCTGCTATCAATGGCCAACCCAGTCCCACACTTCATCCATGTCTTTGGGGACCTCTGATCTCCTTATGAACTGTTTCTTCCATGATGAAGATCAGCCATGGAGAATATCTGAGGTGTATATCAGGGTGTGCTTCTTCCCCACATGAGAGCTGGGATGTCCAGCAACATTCATCTAGAAGACATTTCCCGCACTCAAGGCACTAATACACCTCCAGGGTTGTGTGGGACTCCTGATGTACAGGAAGACAGGACTTCAGTGAGGAACATTTCCCTCACTCAGGACAGGAAAGTGGCTTCTCCCCCTTGTGAGATCTCTGATGTCTGTAAAGACTGGACTTCTGTGAAAAATATTTCCCGCACTCAGGACAGGAATATGGCTTCTCCCCCGTGTGAGATCTCTGATGTGCGTAAAGACTGGACTTCTGTGAAAAACATTTCCCGCACTCAGGACAGGAATATGGCTTCTCCCCTGTGTGAGATCTCTGATGTGTGTGAATATGGGACATACTTGAAAAACATTTCCCGCACTCAGGACAGGAATATGGTTTCTCCCCCGTGTGAGATCTCTGATGTGTGTGAAGATGGGACTTAATTGAAAAACATTTCCCGCACTCAGGACAGGAATATGGCTTCTCCCCCGTGTGATATCGCTGATGTGTGGAAAGATTGTACTTCTGTGAAAAACATTTCCCGCACTCAGAACAGGAATACGGCTTCTTCCCCGTGTGAGATTTCTGATGTCTGCAAAGACTGGACTTATCTGAAAAACATTTCCTGCATTCAGGACAGGAATATGGCTTCTCCCCTGTGTGAGATCTTTGATGTGTGAAAAGACTTGCCTTATCTGAAAAACATTTCCCACACTCAGGACAGGAAAATTTCTTCTCCCCTGTGTGTAATCTCTGATGTCTATGATAAAAGGACTTGTCTGAAAAATATTTTCCACACTCAGAACAGAAGTATGGTTTTTCTCCTGTGTGAAGCCTTAGATGTGTAATAAGATGTGATTTCTGTAAACAACATTTCCCGCACTCAGGACAGGAATATGGCTTCTCCCTCGTGTGAGTTCTTTTATGCACATTAAGTTTGGATTTAGAATGGAAACCCTTCCCGCACTCAGTGCAGGAGAACCTCTTCTCTGTTGGAAGGCCGGTCCGGTCCCGCACAGTCTGAGGTTCCTCAGGATACGAGGAATTCGATGGTCCATCTACACTGGGTGGTGCCGGATGGACATTGGAGGGAGCCAGGTTTTCTCCTGGACTATACTGTGTGATGTCCTCATCTTCTACTTTCCAGTCTGGAGACAAAGTGAGACAATCCTCGGAGGTTTTCCTCATCTCCCGGCCATGGACTAAAATACAAAGACAAAGAGGATTACTAGACAGGAGCTGATTGGTTCCCCCCAACCAGGACTGGCTGAGCCCCACCAGAGGTCAGAGTGAGGATGGGGGAGAAATGAAGACTGGACTGATCCTGAAGACCACCATCATTGGGGTATTGACTCCTCCCTCATTATCACTTTCTGTTTAAGGGTCCAAAGTTGGAGGATGGTATCACATTATTATCACCATGTAAAAGTCTGTGCTCCAATCACATCATCCGATATAAAATGTCCAGCTGGGAGGAAATGGGTGTAACAAAAGAGAATCCATATTATGTGTATATATAGCAGTGGGGGGAGGGGGAGAGCAGAAGTCAGGACTATGTATTGTACAACAATAGAGTATATAGTGCAGGGGTCAGGAGTATGTAATGTACAACATAGAGTATATAGTGCAGGGGTCAGGAGTATGTAATGTACAACATAGAGTATATAGTGCAGGGGTCAGGAGTATGTAATGTACAACATAGAGTATATAGCGCAGGGGTCAGGAGTATGTAATGTACAACACAGCGTATATAGTGCAGGGATCAGGAGTATGTAATGTACAACATAGAGTATATAGTGCAGGGGTCAGGAGTATGTAATGTACAATATAGAGTATATAGTGCAGGGGTCATGAGTATGTAATGTACAATATAGAGTATATAGTGCAGGGGTCAGGAGTATGTAATGTACAATATAGAGTATATAGTGCAGGGGTCAGGAGTATGTAATGTACAACATAGAGTATATAGTGCAGGGGTCAGGAGGATGTAATGTACAACATAGAGTATATAGTGCAGGGGTCAGGAGTATGTAACGTACAATATAGAGTATATAGTGCAGGGATCAGGAGTATGTAATGTACAATATAAATTATACAGTGAAAGGGTCAGGACTTATAATATTGGTATTCAGCAGTCAGTGGTGGCCTAGATGTTCTCATAAGACAAGCTGCAAAGGTCCCACACTGCTGCCTCCCATCTACTGAGACTGAATCCATTGTTTCTATGTGTTTATCAGATGATGGGGGATCTAGGTGGATCCTCCGTACTGCTCTCTCCTTTACAATAAAGTCTCCTCTTACCCGGTGATGTGAGGGGCGGCTGATTGTCCATCATGACGTCCTTGTAGAGATCCTTGTGTCCTTCTAAATACTCCCACTCCTCCATGGAGAAATAGACAGTGACACCCTGACACCTTATAGGAACCTGACACACACAATGATACAGTCACCATCCAGATACATCCCTTGTCTGTTACTGGAGAATGTCCCAGAATTCCCGGCACCGCTCACCTCTCCTGTCAGCAGCTCCATCATCTTCTTGGTGACTTCTAGAATCTTCTGCATGTTGTGTCTCTCAGGGTTTAGGGAGTCACATGGAGGTACTGTGATGGTCATATGATCACCTGACTTCAGAGGAGGAAATCTCTGTATTGAGGAACCAATAGGAACATCATGTTAGAATCCCAGAATCCTCCTCACCTCTCCGGTCAGGTCTGTGTTTTATTAATAGAGATAAGAGTGATGTCATGTGACCTCCCAGAATCCTCCTCACCTCTCCGGTCAGGTCTGTGTTTTATTAATAGAGATCAGTGATTTCATGTGACCTCCCAGAATCCTCCTCACCTCTCCGGTCTGCGTTTTATTAATAGAGATGAGTGATGTCATGTGACCTCCCAGAATCCTCCTCACCTCTCCTGTCAGGTCTGTGTTTTATTAATAGAGATCAGTGATTTCATGTGACCTCCCAGAATCCTCCTCACCTCTCCAGTCAGATCTGTGTTTTATTAATAGAGATAAGAGTGATGTCATGTGACCTCCCAGAATCCTCCTCACCTCTCCGGTCAGGTCTGTGTTTTATTAATAGAGATAAAAGTGATGTCATGTGACCTCCCAGAATCCTCCTCACCTCTCCGGTCAGCAGGTAGATGATCTCCAGGGTGAGGTTTAGTATCTTCTCAGTCATGTGACTCCGGTCCTCCTCCATCCTCATTGGTGCCATCATGTGATCTATACAGGTCTCCTTGTAGACGGATAACTTTGGGAAATGAAAGTAAGAATGATTTGGATGGTATTGGTCACACAATAATAGGATGTGGATGTGAGGGGGGGATAGGAGGGTTGCTGGACATTCAGGAATTACTGCTCCCCATGGGAAGACATTTGATCTAGACTCTTTATCATTTCTTACATTGTGGAGGTCCTGGGATACACTTGACCTGCCATATCAGAAGTCCCCTTTCCTCTGTTGGGTTTGTTTGGTCCCTGAACTGGTTTTGAAGAGTTTTAGATCTGCAGACAAGGAATGATAAATACGAACCTTCCTTTGATTTGTTTGCTCTGAGGCGGTGCTGTGAGGTCAATGTCGGGATATCATGATGTGCAGGAAGGGGAACTTCCTGACTTTTGCTGGCTAATCAGGATAACTGCCAGAACTCCGTCTGTAAGGCTCCAATCTCTGGCAGCCTGCTGACTGACAGGAGTGATGTCAGTGTCACTCTCTGCAGTGAGAGAAGATATTGGATTGGATAGTAGGAGGATGCTGATGGTGGCGTAGAGCGCTATGGGGGAGGAGCCTGTTCTCTTCCCTCCAATGACAGCCTAGTGTGGCTAGAAGGACAGCAGGGGGGAGGATTTTGGTTATCAATAATGCACCAACAGACCTCCTGTAGGAACAAGTGCCCACCAAGGTGTTAAAGACTGTCCTTGTTCATGCCACTTGGTATCTTGGAATATATTATTTGACCAGTGATATGGTAAGAAGGTGAAGGTTGCCTTCCTTTCCTGGTAGGAGTTCTGAAAGGAGATCTGGAAAGTGCAGGTAAGAGGAAAATCTGAGACCAAGAGTCCCCCTCCCTACCTCAGAGTCCCCCTGAGCCTGACAAAGTTTTCTTTCCTCAGAGCCCTGCTCCCCACCAACCCTATCAAAGACCCAGATTCCTTCAGCTACTCTACCCCCAAAAGCCATTGAACTCCACTACCTCCTCAGGGGCCCCAAAGTCTCTAATCCTCAGTACCCCTTAGAGACCCCTCAGCTCCTCTACTTCCCTCAGAACCCTCATGATTTCCCTCCCTCTGACACCAATGATGGAACATATTCTTCATGGCCGGCTGGGGAATGTTTCCTTCCTCCTGACCAGCAACATAAGGGGCTCTATGCTCCATACTCCTGACCCCGGCACTCCATCATTGTGTTGGCTGCATAGTGTAATGATTGCCCATTGGCTGCCTGTGTAGTGTCATCATTGCCCTTTGTAGGCCATGTATGGTCAGGATGGTCCTTGTCTTGTCTATTTATTGCTGTTTGTTTAGAGGACCATATTACTAGAATTTATCTCCACAATGAGGAGAATGTTCCGGCCCCGGAAGTGGGGGAATGTTCTGCCCTTGAAGGGGTTAATCTGGGTTCCCACACTATATATGTGTGTATCATCATCTGCTGGAGATAAAAGACGTCACAGTGACTATGGAGGAAGAGGACGGACGTGACTGAAGGAAGAGGACGGACGTGACTATGAAGGAAGAGGACAGACGTGACTATGGAGGAAGAGGACGGACGTGACTATGGAGGAAGAGGACGGACATGACTATGGAGGAAGAGGACGGACATGACAGGGGGGTTACTGGGTGTAAATAGGAAATAACATCCTATTACCTCCTCTGCTGCCACTTTCAGCAACGTCTCCTCGCTGCTTCGTGTGGTATGGAACTTCCTGTCTGTATTCCAGATGACTTCCTGTCTGTACCTGACATCACTTCCTGTCTGTGTTCTATAATATTTTCCTGTCTGGGTAGAAGTGAGATCACCACCTTGTGGAGTTCAGGTGAACTGCAGCCCCAAGAAACATAATAACCGTTCCTGTGGCTTCCATGAAAGATCAAAAATAACTAAAAAAATTGATAAAAAATAAATCTAGCTGTTATGCAACCAACTATTTAACAAAGATATTTTATTATATATAGAAAAGTCTTAAGACACAGAACACAAGATAAAAACAAAGGTATACAGTATGTTTAATAATAAAACAGATAACACCTCAAATTGCCCTTTTTGGTAAAGAAAATACAAAAATAAATCCTAAATCATAAAAATATATATCTTTCTGGAGGCGCATGCGCAAGGCCTTCTGGACCACAAATATGTCCCTTGGGCTCCGCTCAGTGATCACGCAGCTGCTCACATCTACTGCTTGTGTGGTAGCACCCAGTTGTTGTAGAGTTCCCCTTTAAACTCTTACACTCCTTGGAGTCTGTGTTTGTAGAATCAAGGTTTTTGGCTCATCTGCCCCCCTCCCTTATTTCCTGTGTACCGGTTTGTAGCTGGGATTCTTATCTGCAGCTGCTGTCCAAGGTTATTCTATAGAGTTTAGGAATACGTTTGAGTGTATAGAAAGTAACAAAGGAATGTATGCCTTGTGATGTAATCATTGGTATATACGCTTGTAAGGCGTTTTCTATAACTCACTTAGTAGATGAGAGAGTCATCTGTTGAGTCAAAACAGTGCTGTTTTTAAAAATTTAAGGTATTCCTCTAGTCCGTGTCCAGAGTTATCTGGTTTGCCAAAATTGCTACTACATTTTTGGTGCATTGGCCGGGAAACCAGGTGTAACTACCGAGACAGGTGGCTTTCCACCCTGACCCACCGGGATCAATCCAGAGCTGGCCACTGGGATCACTGTGTTCTTTCAGGTGCCACCAGATATTTTTCTGGGAAATTGCACTTTATCCTAGTCACCTGCACCAAAGATCGACCTGCTGGAGTCCAAAGAACCCGGACTGGGGAACCAACTGCTAAATAGTGAAGCTTCACACATTGGGAACAGGTGAGATCTTTGCCTTTTGGGTTATAACAGTTGGGTTATAACAGTCAGTCAGGACCTCTCGATGGTATTCGAGGGAAGGGGAGCCCGATCACCTCCCAAGGTGCCCTTGAATTGGATGAATTTACATCCTTGGGCCATACCTCCAGGTAATCAGTAATTTTGGGATGGAAAGTCTGCTGTGTATGTGAGTGAATGAGATGCTGCCTAGCAGAGAAGCCATAGTTGACCCTGTGTAGGTGCAGTTATTGGTACTGGGGCTGATATCATTCTGTACTGAGTCACCGATAAGGAGAAGTGTTTGTCTTTTAACCCTATTGTGTCGAGGACTTTGGACCCCTTACCAGGTTCTCAATCCAATCCCCTATCCCTCTGTGTCAGTCTTGGTGTCTCTAAAGAAACAATATGGGTGGTAATCAGTCAGTCCAGACCGCCTTGGAGTGCCTTAGAGTGCATGATCAGTATTTTTAGGAGTGGGTTTTGCAAAACCTGCAAACTGAAACTCAGTTCTAAAAGGTTAGAAACACTGTGTGAGAAAGGCTGGCCTCGTTATGGAAAATGTTGGCCGCCCCAGAGTATGTTTGATTTATAAAGACCATTGACCAATTGTAAGAAATATTAGGTGTATAAAACACTAAGGAGACGTATATAGGACAGTATATATAATACACACATACTGTATATTGTGTACACGGATCTCTCAGGACACATTACCTGTATATTATATTGATGTAATGTATAGATAACATGAGTTGTGCAGGAGATGTATATAGGACAGTATATATAATACACACATATATTGTGTACACAGATCTCTCAGGACACATTACCTGTATATTACATTGATGGAATGTATAGATAACATACAAGTTGTGCAGGAGATATATATAGGACAGTATATATAATACACACATATATTGTGTACACAGATCTCTCAGGACACATTACCTGTATATTACATTGATGGAATGTATAGATAATATATGAGTTGTGCAGGAGATATATATAGGACAGTATATATAATACACACATATATTGTGTACACGGATCTCTCAGGACACATTACCTGTATATTACATTGATGTAATGTATAGATAACATGAGTTGTGCAGGAGATATATATAGGACAGTATATATAATACACACATATATTGTGTACACGGATCTCTCAGGACACATTACCTGTATATTATATTGATGGAATGTATAGATAACATATGAGTTGTGCAGGAGATATATATAGGACAGTATATATAATACACACATATATTGTGTACACGGATCTCTCAGGATACATTACCTGTATATTATATTGATGGAATGTATAGATAACATGCAAGTTGTGCAGGAGATATGTATAGGACAGTATATATAATACACACATATATTGTGTACACGGATCTCTCAGGACACATTACCTGTATATTACATTGATGGAATGTATAGATAATAGAAGTACAGCTGATATACACTATGAAATGTATAGATGACAAAGGTAACACTACAGCCTAAAAAGGAACAAGTGTGTCTTTTCTCAACCTGAGGAGACAGATCTGTACAGGGATATAGCATGGGTGAACGAGGGACAGATTCTGACACCCCTAGTTGTGACACTCTCAGTACTAGCAGTAGGATGGGAATTGGGGGCACAGCAACAATTAATGGGCGCACAGATCAGGTGTTCACCACCACCCTGAAGGACTACACTGCCAGAAATCAGACTCTTGTCCTATCCTTCAATTTACCCATGCAAATGCCCTTAAGGGAGCAATTGATAGGGGGACACCGGACTCTAGCCTACACTCCCTTCGCCACAACTGATTTACTGAACTGGAAAACCTATAACCTTTTTATAGTGAGAAGCCACAGGCTGTGACAGACTTTCTCCGTGTAATAATCCAGACGCATAACCCCACCTGGCCTGACTGCCAGCAATTTCTACTGACTCTCTAACACAGAGGAAGGACACAGGATAACCCAGGCAGCTTTTAAGTATGCCGGAGAGTTGGGAAAAGACAGAGCGGACTCCCAGACCTGGATGGAGGGACATTCTCTGAAAACCAATCCCTAGTGGGGTCCAAATACAGAGAGAGATATGGTAAAACTTGAATTTTATCAGACAGCTATTATAGAGGGGATGAAAACAGCTGGCAAGAAGCTCACAAATCTCAGTAAGACATAGAAGTTCTTCAACAGACCAATGAAAGTCCAGGACAGTTTTATGAGAGACTATGTGAAGTTTTTAGGCTATATACAGTGAAGGAAATAAGTATTTGATCCCCTGCTGATGTTGAATGTTTGCCCACTCACAAAGAAATGATCAGTCTGAAAATTGAATGTTCAGTATATTGTAACACTGAGAGACAGAATAGCAACAAATAATTCAAAAGAAATGCATGTCTAACAAATGATGACTGATCTGCATGTTCATGAGGGAAATAAGTATTTGATCCCCTTCACAAAACATGACTTAGTACTTGGTGGCAAATCCCTTGTTGGCAATCACAGAGGTCAGACCTTTCCTGGAGTTGGCCCCCAGGTTTGCACACATCTCAGGAGGGATTTTGGCCCACTCCTCTTGGCAGATCCTCTTCAAGTCATTAAGGTTTGGTGGCTGATGTTTGGCAACTCAAAATTTCAGATCCCTCCACAGATTTTGAATCGGATTCCAGTTGTTTGGACAACGATCGAGTTAGGCCCAAAGTGGCACAGGTCGCCTGTAGGAGTGCTCATTGGTGGTCCACCCAGGAGCACAGCTGATGCACTGAGATGGGATCTGCAGACAGAAGGTGCCTGTGCGAGGTATGCAAGCCTTCCTGGGAACAGAGGATTACTGGTTAGCCAGTTCAAAGCCGAAGTCAGGTACCAGGTGGGAATCAGAGCAGACATAGTCAGATGGGATAGCCGAGGTCATACACAGAGGAGCAAAGAGGGAATATCCATTAGCCAATCCAAGGTCAGATCAGGGGTTAAGCAGAAAAGACAAGTCCAAGAGCAAGCCAAGTCAGTATCAGGAAATCATAGATCACAGGAAACAGGAACAAGGTACTGGGAAGCCAGGGATAAACCAGCACCTGAGAGTAGGACAGGTCTTCCTTATAAAGGCCATTTGGAGCCAAATTTGAGCTGGTGTGAACTTCTGTGGCCATGCAAGGTACTGGCAGGGGTGCCAGGTCTCCTAACACCTCTGCCGAGGACAGAGCCCTGACACCACCATGGCAAAGACCAAAAAGCTGTCCAAGGATGTCAGGGACAAGATTGTAGACCTACACAAGTCTGGACTGGGCTACAAAACTATTGCCAAGCAGCTTGGTGAGAAGGTGACAACAGTTGGTGCAATCATTCACAAATGGAAGAAACACAAAACAACTGTCAGTCTCCCTAGGTCTGGTGCACCATGCAAGATCTCCCCTCGTGGAGTGGCAATGATCATGAGAAGAGTGAGGAATCATCCCAGAACTACACGTGAGGATCTTGTCAATGATCTCCAGGCAGCTGGGACCACAGACACCATGAAAACAACTGGTAACACACTACGCCGACAAGGATTGAAATACTGCAGTGCCCGCAAGGTCCCTCTGCTCAAGAAAGCACATGTCTAGGCCCATCAGAAGTTTGCCACTGAACATCTGAATGAGGCAGAGGAGTGTCACAATCATGCACACAGAGATGGGCGCAGTCATCCATTCTGCTCCAAGCATCTACATTTTGGTATCTCTCCCCAAAACAAATCAGTCTCTCTCCTCTGAGTTCCCCCCTCCCTCAGGAATGCATTCAGCGTACCTTGCTAAGGGGCTGTCTATACAATCCTCTTGCCAAATAAGGCTTGGCTTGTCCATCGTGGGAAGAGATTTTGTGTAGGAAAAAGATGCAATTAGTTCTTGTGAGGAGTCAGACAAGTGAGGACCTTTTGATATAACATCTATCGGACAGAAAGCAAAGGAGAATCTCGCGGCAACAACAAAACCCAATGCGAGACCAGAAACCCCTTTTTTAGCTCATCAGACTTGAAACTGCTTAACTCCAGGCATTTATTCGGCAAGTACTTATTTACCTAAACTTCTTTCTGTTATCTGTTTGCTGTGCTCTGTATATTTATATCTATATATGGGTTATGTCTTCTTTCTGTAAATATTCGTACTGCACCCTCTTAACCTTTTGGTAATAAATCTTACTTTGTGAAAGTGTTGAATTGTTTCTATAGCTCTTAATTGCAATTTATGAATCCCTGCCTCTAAAAAAAACGCTACTATGAGTGTTTAACCCTCTGTATAACGGGTCTGTAGAGATAGCAGTATACTGTCGATTAGCCAATCATCCTAGTGTATTGCTGAGTTTCCTCTTTCTCTGTATAAAAAGGATCTGGTGGCAGTGATAAGGGTTAACTGCGTAATTAATCTGACCCAGTAACAAGCGCATTCAGGCTGCTGGTACGTCGATCGTTGTCCAAACAACTGGAATCCGATTCAAAATCTGTGGAGGGATCTGAAATTTTGAGTTGCCAAACATCAGCCACCAAACCTTAATGACTTGAAGAGGATCTGCCAAGAGGAGTGGGCCAAAATCCCTCCTGAGATGTGTGCAAACCTGGTGGCCAACTACAGGAAACAACTGACCTCTGTGATTGCCAACAAGGGATTTGCCACCAAGTACTAAGTCATGTTTTGTGAAGGGGATCAAATACTTATTTCCCTCATGAACATGCAAATCAGTCATCATTTGTTAGACATGCATTTCTGCTGAATTTTTTTGTTGCTATTCTGTCTCTCAGTGTTACAATACACCGAACATTCGATTTTTAGACTGATCATTTCTTTGTGAGTGGGCAAACATTCAAAATCAGCAGGGGATCAAACACGCATTTCCTTCACCGTACCTCGTTTAACCCTGAAGCAACTGACATTCATATGTTATTTAACTGTTTTGGTTAGTCAGTCTACGAAGGATATTAGGAAAATTGCAAGAGTAAGAGGGATTCGTTGGTATGTTAGAAATAGCTACAAAGGTGTTTGTCAATCGAGATTGAGAAACAAAAAAAGAGGAAAATCAAAGAATGAAAAAGGAGGTGAGTATGTTAGCAGAAGCTCTGATGGAGAGATCCAAAATGACTAGGAATGTTTAGACGGAAGGAGGCTAAGAAAGTAGAAAAAAAAAGAGAGATTATGTACCAAGGCTGGGAAAGGATCAGTGTGCATATTGTAAACAGGAAGGACATTGGAAGTAAGAGTGTCCCCAAAGAGGACCTGGGAGACGAGGACTAGACCCCACGAGAGGGACAAGTTCATAATGGATGATGTAAAATGAACAGGCAAGAAGACAAATATGCTGATTTTGTGGGGCTAGCAGGCTCTGTGTATCCAGATGAGGATCAGTACTGAGACCGAATGAGCTCCATCCCGCTAGGCCCCTAGGAGACCATGGTGGCTGTTATAGCTGCTGTGGGAGGCAGGCTATAAGGTATCCAGGAAAAAGGCTCAGTTGTGTCAAAAGACTGTAAAATACCTGAGATTCAGAGTATCAAAAGGCCAGAGACAGTTGGGAGAGGGCAGGAAATAGGCTGTTTGCCAAATCCTTGCACCAACAACCAGGCATCAAGTGCATGAATTCCTGGGACCAGATGGATTCTGCAGGATCTAAATACCAAGCTTTGCCAAAGAAGCCAAGCCCAAACATTCAAGGACATTAAGGCTTCCTTAATGCAAGCCCCAGCGTTTGGCTTACCGGACTGCAAAAAAAAAACCTACTATCTGTATGTCAGTGAGAAACAGGGTGTCAGGGTCTGCCACGATCCGTGGCTCGGTGCAGGCGCAGTGTGCCCGTTCACGCTAGTGTACGGTCACTAGGTCCTGGCCGGCCGCGGCTGAGACGAAGTCTGCGCATGCGCACTCGGAGCCACGAGTGCGCGCCTGGCACTAATGACAGCGCAGAGCGCGATATTTAAATCCGCCCTGCGCTGACAGGAATTGCCGAATGGTCTTTCCTGTATCCCTATGTCCTGATCCTGTACCTGTGCTATTTTGACTATTGCTGCTGACCCGGATTGTCTGACTTTGCTGTGTTCTCCTGCTCTGACCCCTGGCTTGCCTGACCTCTCTCCTGGATGCCCCCTTATGGATCTGACCTTCTGTTGCTGACCTGGTGTGTGACCCGACCATTCTCTGCCCGCTGCTTTGTACCGCACCGCTCCCACGGCTACCGACTCGGCTTGTCTGACCATGCTCTCGCTCATCCATCCATCCACCTGGCCTGGGCATATCCATCTCTTCACATCAGACTCTATTCCTGCAGGAGCCCCTGGCAGACTCCTCTACCACGGGTAGGTGTACTCCGGAACCGCGACCTGATCTCAGTTTACTCCAAGTCCATCCCCACCATCAGGGGCCCTGGTGAACAAGTGAACCGGGACTTAGACTCCGCACTCTGGGGGAACCTGTGCCGTGGGCTATTAGAGGGGCGACTAGACGGTTCATTACACAGGGGATAGCAGTGGGAGTGCTGACACAACAGCTGGGGTCATGGCAACAGCCGGTGGCATACCTTTCCAAACAACTGGACACTGTAGCTCAATGTTGGCCACCTTGGCTGCGGGCTATCGCAGCAACAGCCCTTTTTGTGGCCAAAGCTGACAAGTTGTCACTGGGTCAAGAGATCTATGTCAGAGTTCCACACCACATTCAGGCATTGATGGATTATAGGGTAAATCACTGGTTTACTAACAGCCGGATAGTCAAATACCAGGCCATGCTGTGTGAAAATCCTCAAATCCATTTAGAGACTGTTAACACTCTGAACCCCACCACCCTGCTCCCCACCTCAAAAGAACCCCTAATACATGACTGCCTCCAGGTAATGGATGAAGTCTATGCTAGACTTGAGAGACAGTCCCTTGGGAAAGCCAGATGTTGAATATTACACTGATGGCAGCAGTTTCGTAAAGGATGGAATCCGCTATGCCGGTTAATCAGTGGTCACACAGGAAACGGTGATTGAGGCAACAGCCCTACCACAGGGGACCTCTGCACAAAAAGTGGAATTAATTGCCCTGACATGAGTGTTACAACTAGCTGCAGGCCTAAGACTGAATGATTATGTGGGCTCTAAGTATGTCTTCCTGACTCTTCATGCTCATGGAGCCCTGTACAAGGAAAGAGGACTCATCACATCCAGGGAAAAGAGCATCAAGTATGGGACAGAAATACTAGAACCTTTGGAAGCAGTATGGGTTCCCTCGGAAGTTGCAGTAATACACTGTAGGGCTCATCAAAAGGGAGACTCCCAAGTGGCCAAAGGCAACAGAAAAGCAGATCAAGCAGCCAGAGAGGCAGCACTCCAGCAATCTCCACAACAGATTATGGCCCCTCTGTTCCTAGTACCACTCTCTGAATGGGACCCAGTCTATATAAAGGCAGAACAAGCATGGATAGAGACTGAACCTGGAAAGTACAGGAAGACTGGTGGTATGAACTGCAGAATGGAAGAATTGTCATTCCAGCTGCTATAGCAACTGAATTAGTGACAGAATTCTAAAAGGGAACACACACAGGCAAAGCAGCCATTGAAAAGGCCCTAGAGAGACATTTTTACATTCCCGGACTACCTGCGCTAGCACAAGCAGCAGCCAGTAGATGTGTGGAATGTTCCAGAAACAACCCAAGACAAGGTCCTGTACCAACTCCCAGAGTACAAGCAGTAGGGCCTCACCAATGGAAGAATTAATGGTCAACTTCACTGTTATGCCCCCTTCAGGAGGATATAAATATCTGCTGGTGGCCATCTGCACCTATTCGGGCTGGGTGGAAGCCTGGCCTATACGAACTGAAACTACCAGAGAAGTGGTCAAATGCCTAATACAGGAAATTATCCCTAGATATGAAGATGTTCTGTCCCCCTTTGTAATGTACAGCGCTGAGCGAACTATTGGCGCTTTATAAATACTGTATAATAATAATAATCCCTCCTCCATAGGCTCAGACAATGGTTCTGCCTTTGTTCACAAGTGCCTTCAGGAATTAGCAACCATACCCAAGACCACTTGGAGACTACACACCGTATACAGTCCTCAAAGTTCTGGAAAAGTGGAAAGAATGAACAGCACCCTAAAGTTACAACTGGCAAAACTCTGTCAGGAAACCCAAATGAAGTGGACCTTGATGCTGCCCATTGTCTTGTTGAGAATCCGGAGTACTCCAACAAAGAGGACAAATTTGTCCCCTTTTGAAGTACTATATGGTAGGCCCCCACCCATCATTGGAGGTATCAAGGGAGACTTACACCAGATAGGAAGGGTGGTGAACCATGAACTGTTACAGAAATTGGGGGAGAACATGCAGGATATAGGGAAGTGGGTTTAAGAGAAACTCCCCATAAGCCTGTCCAACCCGTCCATCCCTTTGCACCAGGAGATGCAGTGTGGGTAAAGGAGTGGAGCGTAATCCCTTTAGGGCCCAGATAGAGGTCCTTACACTGTTCTGCTATCTACTCCCACAGCCATTAAGGTGGCCAAGGTGACCCCCTGGATACATCATTCCAGGGTAAAGCGAGCTCCTGATCCCAGAGATTCCTGAGTAAAGCAGACCCTCAAGACCCCTTAACCACATGCCGCCCAGCCACTGTAGAAATACGGCTGCAGGGCGGCACGGCTGGGCAAAACCACGTTTTAAAATGTGTGGTTTTAAAACAGGTAGGGGGCACGCGTGAGGAGCTCAGCCACCCTACCTGTCCCGCCGATCACGGCTGCGGATGTCAGTCGCCGGGTCACAGCCGATCGTTACCGGCTATGTCCCGGTGATTAGTGGCAATCAGTGACAGAGAGCAGGGCTGCAGTAGCTGTGCTTTCTGTCAGTTCCCTGACAGCTCCTGACACGCTGATCGGGACAGAAGAGTTTATCTCTCCTGATCAGCTGTGTTCCCTGCAGTACACCCCCCGCCCCCTAGTAAAACACTCCCCTCACACAGTTAACCCTTTCATTGAATAATAAAGTTAACCCCTTCCTCCCCAGTGCCATTAGTACAGTGTCAGTGGGGTTTTTTTGCACTGATCACTGTATTGGTGTCACTGGGGATGTCAGTGACCCCAAGTCAGTTCCCCCCAGTGTCAGAATGTCCGCGGCAGTCCCGCCATAAGTCGCTGATCGCCACTATTAGTATAAAAAAAATTTAAATCCCAGTATCTTTCCCGCCATTTGTAAACGCTATAACTTTCACGTAAACCAATTAATTTACACGTATTGGGTTTTTTTTTTAGCAAAGACATGTCGCAGAATGCATTATGGCAGAAATTTATGACTAAATTTAATTTTTAAATTTTTTTTACTGCACATGTTTTATAGGAAAAAGTCCAAAATATTGTTTTTTTTCCTCAAAATTGTCAGCCTTTTTTTTATAGCGCAAAAAATAAAAACCGCACAGGCGATCAAATACCACCGAAAGAAAGCTCAATTTGTGGGGAAAAAAAGGATGTAAATTTCATATATGTACCGTATTGCATGACCACGCAATTGTCCGTTAAATCAGCGCAGCGCTTTATAGCAAAAAAAATGGCGTAAATTGCAGTATCTATACCATAGTTTGTAGACGCTATAACTTCCACACAAAGCAATCAATATACACTTATTGGGATTTTTTTTACCAAAAACATGGAGCAGAATACATTTTGGCCTAAATTTATAACTAACTTTGAGTTTACTATATATTTTTTATAGCTGAAAGTAAAAAATATAGTTTTTCTTCAAAATTTTTGGTCTTTTTTTGTTTATAGAGTGAAAAATAAAAAGCGCACAGGTGATCAAATACCACCGAAAGAAAGCTCTATTTGTGTGAAAAAAAGGACGTAAATTTCGTTTGGGTGCAGCATTGCATGACCGCGCAATTATCAGTTGAATTAGTGTAGCGCCGAGTAGCAAAAAGAGGCGTGGTCATTAAGGGGGGTAAATCCTCAGGAGGGCAAGTGGTTAAAGCTGAAGCTGACCAGAGAGATCAGAAGGAAGGACTCCAGACCTGCTCTCAGCACATACCTGGAAGCTGTTGAGTCTACGCATGGTGGAAGAAAAGGATACATCTGACCAGAAGGAAGAACTCCAGCTCTGCTCCAGTCACACCTGGAAGCTGACTGGCCAATGCACAGCACAAGATGGGACCGATATGATGCCTGATAAAAATTTTTAATAAAATTGCTGGTAGCTATAATAGTAACCCTGACTAGAACAATAGGGGGGAGGGCAGATCATGTGCAGGGGCGGACTGACCATTTGGAAACTCGGGCACTGCCCGAGGGCCCAGGCTCAGTAGGGGGCCCCATGAAATGCCCCTGGTACCTTTTTCATAGGCTTTTTTGAGTTTGGGCAAGGACACAGGGGCCCCATGATCCCCTACTGCCGGGGGCCCCATGAGTTGTCAGTCCACCCCTGATCATGTGACCCGTGTATTGAGACTACAAGAGTAGGATTTGTAATCACTAGAATGTTACTATGGCATTCTCATTATCAAGGTGAGGGAACAATGACTGACACTTGTGTACATAATGAAACAACGTATTCAATGTGCACTGTAGGGAACCAGGTAACCTGTTATGACCTCACCTATAGACCCACTAAAACCTGGTTGACCGTATGGAGCTACAGCTCCACAGGCAAGCTGATAAACCGTACCCTGATAACCAATCCCAATGCTGCTGCGAGCCGGATCTTTGATGTATGCTCTGCTATTAACCTAAACTATTCCCCCAGGAAATTTTACGGGGGGGGGGGTTAGAATGGGAAAGGGAGTACCTAGCAAATGATAAGTATATTTGCTCAGGGAAGCGAGGAAATGGCTGCAATAATGAATTCTGAAATGACTGTCCTCAGTGGGGTTGTGTAGCATGGGGAACATGGGGAGAGGAAAGTCATGACGCTAGCCTTTAGTCCTTGCCTAGCTTATCCAGCTGTCCAATAGTAAGGCTGCAATCCATGTAATGGCCATGTGGTAATATCAACCCCTAGATGTCCAAGATCAGTAAGTCTGCCCTTAGACCCTTATGATTTGGGTGGTTAGTGGTTAATTGGTATAGGTCAGTGGTCGGCAAGCCGCGGCTCTTTACACGCTTTAATGCGGCTCTTGTGTGCCGGGCGCCCGCTCCCCTCCCTCCTCTCGGGCGGCAGGGACTCTGCAGCGTGATCCAAAAAAAAAAACAGCCAGGGCAGCGCGCTCAAATGCAATGATTGGCCAGTCTCGCTGCCACTCACATCCTGATAGCCAGTGATTGGCTGTCAGGATGTGTGTAGACGGGGCAGCGTGACGAACGTGAGAGGAGCTAGGCTCCTCTCACAGTCTGCCCTGAAGACCGGAACGGCGCGGGAACACGGCGAGAGGAACACGCGGAGCAAAGGTAAGTGAATTGACTCAGGGGGGACTTGACTTACTACTTGCTACTTACTTACTACTACTATATGGGGGATGAATTAATATGGGGGATGAATTACTATAGGGGGGATGAATTACTATAGGGGGGATGAATTACTATATGGGGGATGAATTACTATATGGGGGATGAATTACTATAGGGGGGATGAATTACTATAGGGGGGATGAATTACTATAGGGGGGATGAATTACTATATGGGGGATGAATTACTATGGGGGATGAATTACTATAGGGGGGATGAATTACTATATGGGGGATGAATTACTATGGGGGATGAATTACTATAGGGGGGATGAATTACTATATGGCGGATGAATTACTATGGGGGATGAATTACTATATGGGGGATGAATTACTATATGGGGGATGAATTACTATATGGGGGATGAATAACTATGGGGGATGAATTACTATATGGGGGATGAATTACTATATGGTGGATGAATTACTATATGGGGGATGAATTACTATATGGGGGATGAATAACTATGGGGGATGAATTACTATATGGGGGATGAATTACTATATGGGGGATGAATAACTATGGGGGATGAATTACTATATGGGAGATGAATTACTATATGGGAGATGAATTACTATAGGGGGGATGAATTACTATGGGGGATGAATTACTATGGGGGACGAATTACTATAGGGGGGATGAATTACTATATGGGGGATGAATTACTATGGGGGATGAATTACTATGGGGGATGAATTACTATGGGGGATGAATTACTATAGGGGGGATGAATTACTATGGGGGATGAATTACTATATGGGGGATGAATTACTATATGGGGGATGAATTACTATGGGGGATGAATTACTATATGGGGGATGTATTTTCAGTTTTAAAAATGTGGCTCTCAAAATAAATTTCAGTCGTGGTTTTGGCGAGATTTGGCTGGTATAGGTGAATCAGAGTGACTTGCGAGCCACAGGTGTGATAATTACTAGAGGATCGCAAACATGAAACACATAACTACAACCGTGTTGGAAATATCTACAAATATATGTTGCGCTCCTAAATACTTCTCAATAAATAATAATTAAATTATTACCATTAAATTAATTCAAATTATGATACAAATAACTAATAAAAGTGTATACATACCAAAGAATATTTAAATAGATAATTTCAACTAAATCAATCTCCTCCAAATAAATATCAAAATAATTCCACATGAAATACTCCTCTAAAAAAATATTTTGCCAAGTGCTCATAAATCATCTATTAGTGACATGATGTACTTACTAATACCCTCAATTTCATTTATATTCATAATACCCTCATTTAATATAATAAAAATAGTGAACCAACTAATAACCTTCAACTAAAACGCATTTAAATGATCCCCCATAAATAAAAATGACCAAATGCTCATAAATAATTAGTAGTGATTAGTATGAATCCAAATTTCATCAAAATAATAGTCCCATTGAATAAACAATTGTTTGTATATAGTGACTTGGTGCTTGTTGTTCTTCAATTTGTGACTTTTGTGAATCCTTCATATAGTGAAGATGTGCGCTCACCTCCTTTGATGCCTGCAATTAGGCTATACACGCTTTCCGTTCACTTTCCCTGGAACCTGCTGGACATATACTTTTGCTGGTAAAACAGGGAGATCCTTCCTTTAGGAGTAATGGATGTATCCTCTGGTGGCTGATTATCCCCTCAGGGATTACACACTCCTTTTGTTATCTCAGACCTCCTAATTATCCTCTCCTTGTGTTACTCCGCATGCAGGAAGAAATAGAGGACATATTGCTTTACCTTTTAAAACTTTTTATTCCCACCATCCAAGTATTAAACTCACATTAGACAGGTTTAAGTAACGCAATATCCCATTGGAAATCCTCTGCTGGTATGTATACACTTTTATTAGTTATTTGTATCATAATTTGAATTAATTTAATGGTAATAATTTAATTATTATTTATTGAGAAGTATTTAAAAGCGCAAAATATATTTGTAGATAGTGGTTAATTGGTGATGCTTTATCTCATTCAAACTTTCGCTACGATAGCATCAAAGGGGGGAATGTGGTAGCACCCAGATATGGCAGAGTTCCCCTTTAAACTCTAACATTTCTAACAGTATCTGCTTGCAAGTCAGAAGTGGTGTCGCGCTCCACTACCAATTGCAAAAATGTGAATAAATAAATATTAAATAAATAACAGTCCAACGTGCACTCTTTCGAAGCTGGACTGTTATTTATTTAATATTTATTTATTCACATTTTTGCAATTGATAGTGGAACGTGACACCACTTCTGACTTTATTTTTATTTTCTATGACACAATGGTATGAGTATGTGTAGAGTGTAAGCGAACCACTCATTTTCACATATTTCTACTACAATGCTTAGTCCATTAGTTTCAAAACTCAAGAATCATGCTATAAGTTTTTATCTAGGTGGTACAGGACACCTTCTCGGCTAGCTAAGATTTTCCCTGGGGCTGATAATAGATGTTGGCAGTGGTGTCCTCAGGAAGGCACCTTTTTTACATCTTTGCTGGCATTGCCCCAAAATTCAAAGGTTTTGGAGGGATATTTCCCCCTGGATCCAGAAAATGACCCTTCAACCTATTGATTTCACCCCTCTACACTCTCTGTTTCATGGCACCCCTTCCTTAATCAAAATGTATAAACGTAGTGTTACGCCGCATCTTTTGAATGCAGCTAAGAGCCTAATACCACGCCTATGGAAGCAGAGTAGATGCCCTACTGTAGCAGAGTGGAAGCGAAAGGTTGAAAGGGTCTAACAGGCCGAACGGTGGATCCATACTGTCAAAAACAACCTTGAGAAATTTTGTCAGGGATCTGGGTATGACCAGAGATGTGTGGACCGACACAGGGAAACGCAGACTTCAGGTATAAGAGAATACAATTTATTAAAGGCTAAACAATACATAAACGCAGTGCAAGGCTAAACATAAACACAGTGCAAACAAACCAAACCTCCAACAGATAATAATATGTACAACACCAAACATAGTCAGGTGGGCCGGGTCGGTAGCAAACGGGCAGACAAGGTACAAGGAGCAGGCGGAAGAGTGGTCAGGAATAGCCGAGGTCAGGACAGGCGGAGTTCGTTCAGAGTCAGGATCAAAGCAAAGTCAGGATCAGACAGGAAGCAGACAGGATGCAGGTACAGGGGCTCATGGGAACAATACACCAAGGCACTGACTGTAGGCCTGGCCATTCCTTAAATACACCTCCTGCAATCAGCCTCAGGTGATGGCTTGATTGCAGGAGTGAGCTTCTGGCTGCTGAAAGCACCCGCTGGCCAGCCCTGGTACTGCAGCCCACACACCAGGTGCGTCCCACCACCAGTGGTGAATCCATTCCTGACAAATTTCATGGCATTTGGGATGGGTGGTTGTACTACTCTATGGAATTAGAGGACTCAGTTGACTCTCCTCCGAATACGGGCTCTCTATGATTCTCAGTCCTTTCCTTGGGTCCCCCATCTGGGCTTCCAGACCCCCCTCCCAGCTGGTGTCCCTCTACATGCGTAGTCCCAGAAACTCTATGGCCAGCTTGCCATGTGGTGGGTCTCTCCAGGGTTCTGCTCCCCGAATTGTCCCCCTCCTGTTTTAGCACGTGCGTCATGCCCTCAATCCTGTGTTACTATTCCTATTCTACTGGCCCTATACGGCCTCTAGTACTCTTTCTTTTGTTCCCCTCTTTTATTTTTCTTTTCTCTGGCTTATTTTTATATGTTCTGCCTTCTGCACATGAGTGCTGAGTTTCTGCAAATGCCCTTTGTGCTATATAATTGTTTTTTTTATGTCTAAGTTTGAAGCTTGAAGTATACGGGGGCATGTTTGATCTTTTGCCCTGAGATTGGCTGGCCTCGAGCAGAGACGTAGCTCTCAGATCTCTGGGCGATAAGTTTTGTGCCTCTTCTCGCTGCCCTGACAGCGGGTGGTGGGTATGTTTCATGTCATCTGTACTGTACCATGTGCTGGACCTATACTTGTATTACATCATTGTACGCTGGGTCTGCTATTGGACCCTTTTCTAATATTGATATCTGCCCTATATGTTCCTGTGTGTCTTTATCCTTACTGTTTCTTTACCTTCTATTTTTAAAATCTTTTATAAAAACAGATTATATTAAAAAAAGAAAACCATAAAAGTGGATGACCAGCAAGGCATGCGTATCATAGATAAATATTCAAATCAATCAGGGCAGATTTCCAACATCATAAAGAGATATTGGAACATTTTGCATGAGGACAAATATCTATCACAGATCCTATCTACAGACCCCAAGATAACCTACAGACGGGGGAGGAGTTTGAGAGACATGTTAGTACATCTAGAAAAAACCTCTAAATCATCAATAAAACACACTTGGCTGCCTGAGAAACCAAAAGGTAGTTTCAGGTGTGGTCACTGTAAGGTGCGGACTTTTTTCAGCAATACTAAGGAGTTTGTTAACCACTTCCCGACCAGCCATTGTATATAAATGGCCGGA
Source organism: Staurois parvus (assembly GCF_062004578.1). Lineage (NCBI taxonomy): Eukaryota > Metazoa > Chordata > Amphibia > Anura > Ranidae > Staurois > Staurois parvus. Next base: position 2,773,396 of record NW_028318017.1, read on the forward strand.
CGGTGGCAGTGCAGGGTCGGGTAGCCGTTTATAAACGGCCTCCCCGCACCCTGCTTGTGCGCGCTCCCTGGGAGCACGCAGCACCGCGATCTGGTGCCCGCTGTGTCCTCCGGACACAGTGAAACACCGATCGTCGGACGGGACCTCTGTACGAGGTCCCGATCATGTGATCACTGATTGGCCAATCAGTGATCACATGCAAAGTAGTAAGCAAGATGTCACTTGTGACATCATTGCTTACTACGTGTGAAATCTGTGAATGATCCCAGAGGTCACATGGTACAAGGCTATGCACAACAGCCTTGTACCATGTGACAAGCTGTGACCAATCACAGCTCACTCAGTACTTCTCAATGAGTGCATGAATGCACACAGAGAGAAAGAGAAATGATTGCTTTTACAGCCTTTATGGGTGTAAAAGCAATCAGTGTAAAAAAAAAAATCTTCATCACCCCCCCACAAGTAGTACAGTGTCACCATGGTGACACTGTACTGCTAGGGTGACAGTATGTAAAAAAATAAAATAAAATAATAATATAAAAAAATAAAATAAAAATATTAAAAAAAATGTTTCAAAATTATAATTTTTGGTTATAAACTAATTTGGATTTTTTTTTGTTTACTAAAAAGATAACGGAATAAATTTTGGCCAAGATTTATGATGAAATATTATTTATTTGCAGAATTTTATTAAAAAAAACACTTTTTTTCAAAATTTTTGGACTTTTTCATTTACATAGGAAAAAAAAAATAAAAATCCCAGCGGTGAATAAATACCACCAAAATAAAGCTTTATCTGTCTCAAAAAAATGGTAAAAAAATTCATTTGGGTACAGTGTTGCATGACCGCGCAATTGTCATTCAAAGTGTGATAGTGCTGAAAGCTGAAAATTGCCCTGGTCAGGAAGGGGGTAAAAGTGTCCGGTCAGGAAGGGGGTAAAAGTGTCCGGTCAGGAAGGGGGTAAAAGTGTCCGGTCAGGAAGGGGGTAAAAGTGTCCGGACAGGAAGTGGTTAATCCTAAAAATGGGGAGATTATTAAAATAAGAGATTTCTATAATTGCAGCGCAGAGGGGGTGATTTATGCTTTAAAATGCCCATGCCCCCTAATATATGTAGGAAAAACAATTTGCCCCTTTAGGAGACGAGTTCTTGAACATGTGAACGATATTGCTCGAAACAAGGATAGACCAGTAGCAAGACATATGATACTAAAACATGATGGTAAGCCTGACCTCTTAGACTTTTGGATTATTGACAAATATGATCAGGTTCCTATAAAAGGAGACCGAGATAAATGTCTTTTGCAACTTGAAGCAAAATTGATCTTCCGTTTAAGATCAAGGGCACCTCATGGTGTAAATGAAGGATTTACCTTCCTTCCTTTTGTGTGTGATTAGGGATTCTGTGTTTTTTCTTTGATTTTGCTCCATAAATGCTATATAATGGTATGAACTGTAATTTTGATCTTTAATTAGTGGGGCATTAACAGTGTTTGAGAGCATCAGCAGTGCCTATTGTGTTGTGGACTGATATGCTGCTGTGGTGTTGTTTTTTGTCCACAAGATGGCGTCTGTTGAGGTACTGAGCATGTGCAGTTTTTTGTCCACAAGATGGTGTCTGTTGAGGAACTGAGCATGTGCGGGGGCCATTTTGATGATCATCTATATATAGAGGTGAAACAAATGATAGGCGCCATTTTGCCACCATGTGCAGCTGAGCACAACTTCCAGCCACTATGTGACCTATTTTGGTTCTTTGTACCCCTGACGAAGCTCTGTTTTCTGGAGCGAAACACGTAGAGATTCTTTTTTTCTTTGGGTCTTTCTTTGGGAGCACTTTTTCAATGCACATGGTATTCAGTCCTCTCCCTTTTTTTGGAGAGGTTTGTACTGCGTTTTACAGTGCAACATTTGCATTTCTCAAGACAGTGAGGTATTTTTTCTGGATATGGTGATGTATGGGGCTTATCCACGAGAGGATGACTGTCAGGAATGGACTTGCCAATAGTGGTGGGACTCACCTGCCTTGTGGGCTGCAGTACCAGGGCTGGCCAGCGGGTGCTCTCAACAACCAGAGGCTCACTTCGGCAATTAGCCATCACCTGGGGCTGATTGCAGGTGGTGTATTTAAGGGATGGCCAGACCTGCAGTCAGTGCCTTGTTGTACTGTTTGGTTGGCCCTGGTTTCCTGATCCTGTTTCTGCTGTCCTGACTCTGCTTGAACTTTGCCTGTACTGACCTCGGCTAGTCCTGACCACTCTCCCGCCTGCTCCTGGTACTCCGTTTGCCCGTTTGCTACCGACCCGGCCTGCCTGACTACTCTTGTATTGTATGTTTGTTATCTGTTGGAGGTTTGGTTCAGTTTGTTTGCACTGTGTTATGTTTAGTTTTGCACTGCGTTTGTATTGTTAGTCTTAATAAATTATATTATTTACTATATCTGAAGCCTACATTTCCCTGTGTCAGTCCACACACTTCTGGTCACACCCGCATCCCTGACAATGACATTTAAGCCCGTGGATGAGTGTACCCGTATTACATATATGTAGCAAGATAGATTATACTATCTAATTAGTTTTGTCCATGAGGTAACTTAATTTCCTTAACAGAGATTATATAGTCAAGCTGATCGGCTTATGATCAAACTACAGTGTCAGGGATCCCGGGTCCTCGGTGGTGCGCGCATGCGCAGACTGCCGATCCGTCCCAGCCGGCGAGCGCAGAGTCCTCGGCGGCCGCGCATGCGCAGTAGCGATCGCGGCCGCACCAATGGGAGAGCAGGGCGCTCTATTTAAACCTGCCCTGTGCATCTCCAAGTTGCCGCAAAGTTTTGTTTCCTGTCCTGTAGTACGTTTCCTTGTTGCCAAACTCTGCCTGTTCTGTTTTATGCTGACCCTCTCCTGCTCTGACCCCGGCTCGTTCCTGACCATCCCTCTGCCTGACCCTCGGTACCACGCTGCCCGCTGAACCTGGCTTGTGACCCTGACCATTCTCCGCTTACTCCCCCAGTACCACGCTGCCTGCACAATACCGACCCGGCTAGTCTGACCTCGCCTACTCCTGACAGTCGCCCATCCATCCCGCTAGGATCGGGATCTGTCATCCCATCTATCCCGCTCGGATCGGGATCTGTCATCCCCTTCACAGCAGGCTCAACCCGGGCACATACCCTCAGCGGGACCCCTCTGCCGCCGCCGGGGGTGCCCAGGAACGCGACCTGGCTTCAGTCTTGCACCAAGTCCATCCCCACCATCAGGGGCCCTGGTGAAAAGGCAGACTGGGACTTAGACTCCGCGTCCTGGGAAACCCCGTGCCCGGGATCCCGTTGGGCGGAGTCTGACATACAGTGCCTCTTTGTATGCCGTCACTTCATCTAAAACGTTATTGTATTTGATCTGGTGTTATTAACCATTTGGATGTAAGGGAAATAATTGCAATGGTATCCAGTCATACTGTTCTGCGCAGTACATTCCACTCCAATAAAAAAAACAATTTGAGCTAGTAAAAAAATATATATAAATACAAATATATATGAATAAATGTCCCAAAAAAATATATAAAGTCCAATAAAGTGAAAAAATGCACTGAAAAAAAGTGACAATCCACCACCAAATAAACGAAATGAACTCACCAGACTAAATGCTGATAATATAAATCATCATAAAGCGCTATTTGCTCTGGGAGCGATGGTCAGCAGGCTGATGAAACAATACTTGGCTTTAAAACTTGATCTCCAGGGGGCAATACTCTGCAAAAAACAATACTTGGCTAGCAAATCGATATCCAGGGAGCAATACTCTGCAAAACGGATGTGTCACTTGGAAAATCCACTTATAAACACATTCATATCCAGAGGGTATTAGACCAGGCACTCGGGGGAAAAAACAACAGCTCATAGTGCAGTACCTTTTTAAAATTGATTTGTTTAATATGCAGACATCGCACTTACAACAAACGGTGTCCTAGCCGACACCAGCATCAACAGCACGTCAAACACAATAGATGAACCCAGCCGCTCAGCACATGCGCTGTAGACCACTGGGAAACGTAATGACGTCACATCAATCAAGCCCTGGCGGGGCTTTAAGTTTCCCAGTGGTCTACGGCGCATGTTCTGAGCGGCTGGGTTTGTCTATTGTGTTTGACATGCTATTGATGCCGGTGTCGGCTAGGACAGTTGTTGTAAGTGCGATGTCTGCATATTAACCACTTGACCTCCTGAGGATTTACCCCCCTTAATGACCACGCCTCTTTTTGCTACTCGGCGCTGCACTAATTCAACTGATAATTGCGCGGTCATGCAATGCTGCACCCAAAAGAAATTTACGTCCTTTTTTTCACACAAATAGAGCTTTCTTTCGGTGGTATTTGATCACCTGTGCGCTTTTTATTTTTCACGCTATAAACAAAAAAAAGCCAAAAATTTTGAAGAAAAACAATATTTTTTACTTTCAGCTATAAAAAATATATAGTAAACTCAAAGTTGGTTATAAATTTAGGCCAAAATGTATTCTGCTCCATGTTTTTGGTAAAAAAAATCCCAATAAGTGTATATTGATTGCTTTGTGTGGAAGTTATAGCGTCTACAAACTATGGTATAGATACTGCAATTTACACCATTTTTTTGCTATACAGCGCTGCGTTAGTTTAACGGACAATTGCGCGGTCATGCAATACGGTACATAAATGAAATTTACATCCTTTTTTTCCCCACAAAATGAGCTTTCTTTCGGTGGTATTTGATCGTCTGTGCGTTTTTTATTTTTTGCGCTATAAAAAAAAAGGCTGACAATTTTGAGGAAAAAAACAATATTTTGGACTTTTTGCTATAAAACATGTCCAATAAAAAAAAATTTTAAAATCAAATTTAGTCATAAATTTCTGCCAAAATGCATTCTGCGACATGTCTTTGCTAAAAAAAAACAAAAAAACAATACGTGTAAATTAATTGGTTTACGTGAAAGTTATACCATTTACAAATGGCGGGAAAGACACTGGGATTTTTAGTTTTTTTGTATAATAATAATGGCGGCGATCAGCGAATTATGGCGGCGATCAGTGACTTATGGCGGTGATCAGCGACTTATGGTGGGACTGCGGCGGACATTCTGACATTGGGGGGTACAGACTTGGGGTCACTGACATCCCCAGTGACACCAATACAGTGATCAGTGCAAAAAAAAAAAACACTGACACTGTACTAATGGCACTGGGGAGGAAGGGGTTAAGTTTATTATTCAGTGAAAGGGTAACTGTGTGAGGGGAGTGTTTTACTAGGGGGCGGGGTGTGTACTGCAGGGAACACCGCTGATCGGGAGAGATAAACTCATTTTATTAAAGCCCCACTTCAGGCTGAGGTATAATTCACCCTCACAGGACCCCCATATTCCATAGGTTAGAAATGTGTCAATTCTGGTGTCATTATATACAACACATGACAAACAGTTCAACTTTGCTACTGAGGATGCAAAGGGTCCCCCACATCCTAAGAGCTATGAGGTCAGTGTGATGTCATAGGATTCTCTGACTCTGGATGGAGGGACATTGGGAGGAGGAGCTGTGAGGTCAGCGTGATGTCATAGGATTCTCTGACTCTGGATGGAGGGACTTTGGGGGGAGGAGCTGTGAGGTCAGTGTGATGTCAGAGGATTCTCTGACTCTGGATGGAGGGACATTGGGAGGAGGAGCTGTGAGGTCGGCGTGATGTCATGCCCACCGGGTCCCGCCGACCTGCCTGCCTGCCCAGGGCCCTCCCCATCAGCCCTGGGTCCTTGCTGATCACCCTGGACCACCAGGAACCGGCACGGCCTCACGGTCTCCCTGGAGCCCTCCCTAGCTCTGGGACCACCCCAGACCACCTGGCACCCAGCCGCCACCTCGGGGCACCCAGCTGCTCGCACCCGGCGACCCTGCATGGGAACTGCTTCAGGCCTCCCAGCACCCTGCGGGCCACCCTGCACCAGCCAGCCCCAGACCAGGAACCTTTCCAGGACAACGCCGCACCTCCGCTACCTGCATCGAGGGGATTCCGAAAAACCATAGGTCTTTAATGCCGTTCCAGATATTGCAATGCATTGTTGATGAGGATTCTCCCGTCCTTCCCATCTCTTGGCCTTTGCTTGGCAACTCGAAGTCTAAGCTCCCAGCTAACACCCCTGGACACCCAGCACCCAGCTACCGGGTACCCAGCTACCACCCCTGGACACCCAGCACCCAGCTACCGGGCACCCAGCTACCACCTCTGGTCACCCAACACCCGGACCACCCAGCGAATCGAGACGTCGCCCAGCGAATCGAGACGTCGCCCAGCGAATCGAGACGTCGCCCAGCGAATCTCCCGGACCCGGACCACCCAGCGAATCTCCAGTCACCGAGCCGCCAGCATCACCAGACGCCTTGCCTGCCAACGCCCCCCAACATCGCACCCTACATCCCCTCCACTCGCCGATCCACCAGACCCACTGATGCCCCCTCGGACGCCAGCATACTGCACCCACAGATTGCAGCCAGCCAGCTGCTGGACTCTACTCCCACTCTCCCCCTACAGAAGGACTCTAGTGGACTCCTCCACGGTGATATAGACTCTCCACATCACCTCGCCCTGACCCGTATCCCTTCACCTCCCCTGACCCGAACAGCACTGCACTCACCCCAGCATGCCACCTGCACTTCTCCTCCTCGTTTTCCTCTCCTCCATCCCAAAAATCGCCTCCCTCTACCCGCCCACCCCCCCAAAACGGCTCTACATTGCCCCTTCACTTCTGCCCTCTCCCCACTACGGCACTCACCACCTCCTCCTGGTACTCCACTCCTCGGTCGACCCACGTGCCACCACTACCAGACCCACACGCTCCTACACCTCCCATTCCCATGCCACCCTCCTCACCCTTCTCCTTCTCCTATCCGCTGGGGACATCTCCCCGAACCCTGGCCCCTCACCACCTCTCCCCCCCTCCAGGGACCCCCCTGCTCCCGCCAGCCGCCGCAACCCCCTCAACCTCATACCTGTGCACCTCCTCCCCACATCCATCCCCCCTCTCTCGGTTGCACTTCTGAACGCCCGCTCGGTTTGCAACAAACTAACTGCCATCCATGACCTCTTCATCTCCCGCTCCCTCAACCTCCTAGCCATCACCGAAACCTGGGTACAGGCCACCGACTCTACCTCCCCTGCGGCACTCTCTCATGGAGGTCTCGTCTGGTCCCATTCACCAAGACTGAGCGGTCACAAAGGTGGTGGTGTCGGCCTGCTCCTATCACCGCTGAGCACCTTCCAGGTCCTCCCTAACCCCCCCTCCCTAACCTTCTCCTCCTTCGAGGCTCACTGCATCCGGCTCTTCTCACCCACCCCCTTAAGGATCGCAATGATCTACAGGCCCCCCGGATCCATAGCCCGCTTCCTGGATGACTTCGCCGCCTGGCTTCCCTTCTTCCTCTCCTCTGAGCTACCGACCATCATCCTCGGGGACTTCAACATCCCCATCAACGACAACACCCCAGCTACCTCTCGACTCCTCCACTTAACCACCTCCTTCGCGCTCACACAACACACTCAATCCTCCACCCACATCAATGGGAACACCCTGGACCTCGTCTTCTCCCACCTCTGTACCCTTAACCACTTCACTAACACCCCCTTCCCTCTCTCCGACCACCACCTCCTCACGTTCTCCATCTCCCCTTCCCCTAACTCCCCCCCCCCAGTGCGCCAAACCATCACCAGCCGCAACCTCCGCAACCTGCACCTGGCCCCCCTCCACTCGGCTGCCGACCGCTTGCACGACAGCATCCTTCCACTGTCATGTCCTGACCTAGCCACCACCGCGTACAACGACTCACTATCAGCCACCCTAGACTCTCTGGCACCCCTAACCACACGCAACATCAAACCCAGACCGCTCCAACCATGGCAGAACGACCACACTAAATGCCTCAAACGTCGCAGTCGTGCGCTGGAGAGACTATGGCGCAAAACCAGGTCCCCTCATGCATTCTCCCTCTACAAATCTGCCTTCCTCACCTACACCTCCTCCCTCCACGCCGCCAAGCAGGCCTACTTCGTTGACCTGATCAACACCCTCTCTAACTGCCCTCGCCGACTCTTCTCCACCTTCAACTCCCTGCTCTCTCCCCCCCCTCCTCCACTCAGTACCTCACTTACCGCCCACGAGATTGCCACTCATCTCCATAGCAAGATTGACGCAATCCGCAAGGACATAGTCAACTTGCAGTCTACCTCCCCATCTAGCCTCCCCCCTTCCATCACCCTCTCATCTCTCCCCTCCTCTGACCTTGCAACGGCACTGCCCCCCACCACACCCAAGGCCCTGCCTACCGTAACCCCCCCATCACTGCACTCCTTCAGCCCTACTACCACTGAGGAAGTCACCAGAGTCTTCTCAGAAGCCCGCCTCACTACCTGCCCCCTGGACCCTATCCCCTCTCAACTCCTCCGGTCACCCCCCTCTTCCCTCATCCGCTCCCTTACCCACATCTTCAATCTCTCCCTCGCTACTGGCGTCTTCCCCTCCCCCCTAAAACATGCGCACATCACCCCCATACTCAAAAAGCCCTCCCTGGACTCCACTGACCTCAACAACCTCAGACCAATTTCCCTACTGCCACTCACGTCCAAGCTCCTTGAGCGCTTGGTCTACGATCGCCTAAGCGCCCACCTAACTGACAACAACCTCCTTGACCCACTACAGTCCGGCTTCCGTCCCCTACACTCCACCGAAACTGCCCTCCTCAAAATCACCAACGATCTACTAACCGCCAAAGCCAAAGGCGACTACTCTGTCCTCCTTCTCCTAGACCTCTCTGCGGCCTTTGACACAGTCGACCACCCCCTCCTCCTTAATAAACTACTCTCCCTTGGCATCAGAGACACCACTCTCTCCTGGTTCTCCTCGTACCTATCCCGACGCTCCTTCAGTGTTTGCTACAACGGCGCCACCTCCTCTTCCCTCCCCCTCTCTGTTGGGGTCCCCCAGGGCTCTGTCCTTGGACCCCTTCTCTTCTCCATCTACACCTCCTCCCTTGGCAAACTCATACACTCCCACGGCTTCAACTACCACCTCTATGCTGATGATACTCAAATCTACCTATCCACCCCTCACCTCACCCCCACATTCTCCGCCCGCATCACTCACCTCCTAAACGACATCTCTGACTGGATGTCGCTCCATTTCCTCAAACTCAACCTCTCCAAAACCGAGCTTCTCGTCTTTCCCCCTTCCCGTGCCCCCCCCCCCATCCTTTCCATCACTACCAACAACACCACCATCAATCCCGCCCCGCAAGCCAAGGTCCTTGGCGTCATTCTGGACTCAAACCTTTCCTTTCAACCTCATATCAAATCTCTCACAAACTCATGCAGGCTCCACCTCCGGAACATCTCCAAGATACGCTCCTTCCTTACCCCAGACACCACTAAACTACTCGTTCACTCCCTGATTATCTCACGCCTTGACTACTGCAACTCCCTCCTCACCGGCCTACCCCAGTGCAAACTCACCCCGCTTCAGACCATCCTGAACTCAGCTGCCAGACTCATCCACCTCACCAGCCGCTCCACCTCTGCCACCCCCCTCTGCCTCTCCCTCCACTGGCTCCCCATTGCCCAACGCATTAAATTCAAACTGCTCACTCTGACCTATAAAGCCATTCACAACACTGCCCCTAACTACCTCACCGACCTGATTCCCAGATACCACCCTACCCGTACCCTTCGCTCTTCACAGGACCTCCTTCTATCTTGCTCCCTGGTCTCCTCCTCCCACGCACGACTGCAAGACTTCTCCAGGTCCTCCCCCATCCTCTGGAACTCACTACCCCAACCCATCAGACTGTCACCTTCCCTCCTCACCTTCAGGCGCTCCCTGAAAACCCACCTCTTCAGGGAAGCCTACCCCACCCTCACCTAACAGCCGCTGCCCTTCCCTCCTCCTTCCACTCCATCCCCCACAGCCATTTCCTCCTGTACCTCTACCCCCTCCCTCCTAGATTGTAAGCTCGAAAGAGTAGGGCCCTCTTACCCCTTGTGTGCTGTTTGATGTTACTGTACTGTTTCATGTATTGTCCCCCCTCTATTGTACAGCGCTGAGCAAACCCTTTGGCGCTATATAAACTCGATAAATAAATAAATAAATAAATAAATAAATAAATGTCATAGGATTCTCTGACTCTGGATGGAGGGACATTGGGAAGAGGAGCTTTGAGGTCGGCGTGATGTCAGAGGATTCTCTGGATGGAGGGACATTGGGGGGAGGAGCTGTGAGGTCGGCGTGATGTCATAGGATTCTCTGACTCTGGATGGAGGGACATTGGCAGGAGGAGCTGTGAGGTCAGTGTGATGTCATAGGACATATAGACTCTGGATGGAGGGACATTTGGATGGGGAGATTTGAGGGGTCCTCTACATGAGGCTCCCGTATAAACCAAATCCTTGTTCCTGGGTGCGTCCTACCTCTCCTAAACTGAAGAGTGAACTTTGACCTTTACCATCCAGAAATCTGTCCGGAATCTGTGGAAGTAAGCTGTCATGTGATCAGGTGACATGCGGAGGAACGGAGTGTAAATAGCAGACAATTGTCTCCAGAGCCCCTAATGGTGGGGATGGATTTGGCGGCGTGCTGGTGCCAAGTTTCCTCCCCCCAGGGTCACTGCAGGTGTGGAGAAAAGCTGTGTAAGAGGATATGGAGGAGAGATGAGGAGGAGATCCAGGAATCAGGAGAAAGGTCAGGGCAAGCAACAGACGAGCGCATCCAAGAGACCAAGCCGGGGTCACTACACAGAAAATCAATCCAAGGAAACAACAGGCAGGACGAGGAATAGCAAGAAGGAGCTGAGAGACAAATGAGAATATTGCTCAGCCAATGGGAGATGATCTCAGCATGACTTCCATCATGAAGGAGATGAGGGGGAGGGGAGGAAGTCACTGAAGGTGACCATAGATCCATGGAAATTCAGCTGGTTCAGCAGGGATCGCTCACATTTCCATCCATGTGTGGCCACTGCCGGATAAAAGCCACTCCCCCAGCGGCTGCAGCCAATAGCTTCAGTGCTGATCCGTGTATTCTGAGAGCAGAGGAGTCCCCCCATTGTCAGAATACAAGAGTGCAGCACGGAGGATTCCCCCATCCACCTCCAATGTGTGGATGGGGGAATCAGTTCAGTTTTTTTCTCTCATCCCGCTGGCTGAACGATAAAACTGAACCATGTAGGCCAGCTTTGGGGGCAAATATATTATCATCAACTCCTCCCCCTGAAGGGGTTCATCTGGGTTCCCACACTATATATGTGTGTATCATCAGCTGGAGATAAAAGACGTCACAGTGACTATGGAGGAAGAGGACGGACATGACGGGGGGTTACTGGGTGTAAATAGGAAATAACATCTTATTACCTTCTCTGCTGCCACTTCCACCAACGTCTCCTCTCTACTTCCTGTCTGTCTTCTATAGAGACTTCCTGTCTGGGTAGAAGTGAGATCCCCACCTTGTGGAGCTCAGAGGAACTGCAGCCCCGAGAAGCGTCTGGTAGTGTGACCCCGGCCTTGTGCTGGGTGTGTATGGACTGTAGATCCTTATAGAGGGGTCACCTCCACTCCCACCAAGGGGGACAGAAATATATGACTGCTCGGGGGAGGGATTTTGGCTCCTTTGATTTTGCAGTAAATGTGATTGCATTAGTCCAGTTGATTTTTGTATTTCCATGTAATAAAAGGTGTCACATGATGTCGGTTTCCCCTTTCTCTCCTCCCTGAGTGTGTATTTAGAGGCGGAGCTCCTGCTGGAATGGCGTTTGGAGGCGGAGTCTAGGAGGGAGACTGACAGAACCCGCAGCAGACTTGCAGGAGTGAGCGAGGAGGATCCGGTTCCTTTACCATCGGAGATGAGGAGAGTGTGAAGGATGTTTCTGACTCTGGGAGCTGAAAAGCTGGGAGTCCTATTGGTGTGGTGAGGGGGAAGCACTACTAGGGGGCGCCCTCACCATCCCGTGTACAAGAGGTGGAAGAAGGCGTGGCTACACTACAGCCACCATGTTTGGAGGGCGGAGCACTTTCCCACCTTATCAACTTTTCACTGATTGGTGGATTTTTGGAGTAAAATAAGTGGATTGAAGTAGATGCAAAGTGGAAGCAGTGGACTTGCAGAGAACACTATACTGAGCATACAATATTGTCCGTCTCCATGGATTTGCACAGGATTTGAGATGATTTCCTATAGCAGCAAATCTGATGAGATGAATGAAGTGGGTGTAAAGTGGAAGCAGTGGATCTGCAGGGAGCAGCATCTTGAGCACAAAGCACTTTATGTTGTGGATGGATTTGCACACGGTTCAGTTTCCTTCATTTATTGATAAACCCCATAAGACCAATGAAGTGGGTGTAAAGTGGAAGCAGTGGATGTGCAGAGAATAGGATTTGGAGCCCCGAGCTCTTTATCTGTGAATGTCTCCACATATTTGTAGTGTATTTGTGATGATTTCTGTGCACACACAATAGGACAGCGCTGTGACACATAATGCTCTTCTAGATGACAGGGAATCCTTCCCTTTGTTACAGCAGCAGTCCGCTAGAAGGTTTTTGTAGGTTTGGAGTTGTTACACATAGCGCGGGTTTTATCCATTTATAGTGATGACATCATTGCCCAAATCTGGGGGTCACCAGCCATTTCCACCCTTTACTCCCAGCTGGGGGGCTTTGTATCCATATACCAGATGTTCTACAGGACTAAATCTGCAATCAATGTTACTGCAAAATCAAAGCGGCCAAAACCCCTCCCCCGAGCAGTCATATATTTCTGTCCCCCTTGGTGGGAGTGGAGGTGACCCCTCTATAAGGATCTACAGTCCATACACACCCAGCACAAGGCCGGGGTCACACTACCAGACGCTTCTCGGGGCTGCAGTTCCTCTGAGCCCCACAAGGTGGTGATCTCACTTCTACCCAGACAGGAAGTCTCAATGGAATACAGACAGGAAGTGATGTCAGGTACAGACAGGAAGTGATGTCAGGTACAGACAGGAAGTAGAGAGGAGACAATGTTGGAAGTGGCAGCAGAGGAGGTAATAAGATGTTATTTCCTATTTACACCCAGTAACCCCCCGTCATGTCCGTCCTCTTCCTCCATAGAAGTCCTGAACTGGTTCCCACCCGGTGTATTGTACAATGATGGCCGGACAGGACCTCTCTCCTTCTGGAAGGACATTATATAGTGTCCTCCCACTCTTGTATATTATATACAATTGTGAGTGTATATGGTTTGCTGTAAAGCAGGGTGGATTTGATTGAAATCAAACTGATTGAAATCACTAGTCAGTGAGGCTTGATGTAAATCCTAGTTTTCTACATAAAGACTAATTCTTGCTGGTATGACTTTAATATACAAGTAGATGAAGATTGTTAGAATAACAACTTTTCATATTAGTTTTTTATCCCCAGTTTAATAGGTTAATCATTCATATTTGGACAACTTTTCTGTTGTACTTAGGAAGGAGAAAAATAATCATTACTAGAGATGAGCAAATTATTAAAAAATTCGATTCGGCTGATTCGCCGAATTCGCGGAATAAATTCGATTCGAGGCGAATATATTCGCTGCGAATTTAACTTATAAAAAGGGTGTTTCTAGGCTTCAGAGAGCCTTTATATTAGTGCAGAACACTGTACCTTTAATTTAAATGCCCTTGGAGTCTGCTGGGGAAGAGAAATAATACTGTCAGTCAGTATGACATGCAGATGAGTGCCGTCAATCTTAGAATCACCGCACACTTCACTCATTTGGGCAGTCACGGGGCCAAAACCAGAGTGTGGAGCCACAGTGTGGCGGTGGAGGCAGCAGCAATGGGAGGCCATACAGCACCCTATGACAAAATGGAACCCACCAGCAGTGTGAGGAGACCTGAAAGTGGCACATGGCAGAGTGTGGCGATGGAGACAGCAGCAATGGGAGGCCGTACAGGGACCCATGACACACTCTGGACCTGGCAGCAGCATGAGGAGGCGGTACAGGGGCCCATGGCAGATTACGGGCCTGGCAGCAGCATGAGGAGGCGGTACGGGGGCCCATGGCAGATTACAGGCCTGGCAGCAGCAGTGGGCGGGCGGTGGATGCAGCAGTATTCGGAAGCCAAACACAGGCCTAGGTTAAAAAGCGGAAGCCGTCAGCAGCGTGAGCAGACGACAGAGGCGCAGGGTGGCGGTGGAGGCAGCAGTATTCGGAAGCCATACACAGGCCTAGGTTAAAAAGCGGAAGACATCAGCAGCGTGAGCAGACGACAGAGGCGCAGGGTGGCGGTGGAGGCAGCAGCAATGGAAGGCCATACAGCACCCTATCACAAAATGGAACCCACCAACAGTGTAAGGAGACCTGAAAGTGGCACATGGCAGAGTCTGGCGATGAAGTCAGCAGCAATGGGAGGCCGTACAGGGACCCATGACAGACTCTGGACCTGGCAGCAGCATGAGGAGGCGGTACAGGGGCCCATGGCAGAGTGGCGAAGCGTAAGCAGCTTAAATTGAAGGCCATACAGAGGCCTATGTTAAAAATAATAACATGGCAGGGGCATGATTCATGGCGGATTTAGTCAGTTGTGTCAGGAACTGGTGGTTTGAAATCCAGACTAATCCACGCCTGATTCATTTTCACAAACGTGAGTCTCTCCACACTTTGGGTGGACAGTCGTGTCCTCCGCGGAGTTACAATACCTCCTGCCGCACTAAACACGCGCTCCGATGCCACGCTACTGGCCGGGCATGACAGCCTTTCAAGGGCAAATTCAGCTAGTTGGGGCCAAAGGTCATGTTTCGTTGCCCAGTAGTCAAGGGGATTGTCTACCTCGGTTGGCAGGGTGCTGTCCAAGTAGGCCCGAGCCTGTTGTTTGAGGTCCTGCTCCAGGTCCACCTGATGCTGCTGCTGCTGCGGCTGGTTAGTAGTTTCCTCACTGCGCTGGTGAAGAAAGCTACTCATCATCGACTGCAGACTGAGGCAGCCGCTGCTGGTGGAGCTGCCACTGCTCCTACCACCCCACCCCTCCCCTGCTGCCATGGCAGCGGAACGCGAGCGCACAGGGCCCACAGTGTCTGAGGATGGACGTTGGCGCAGAAAGGCAGAGACCAACTGACTACATAGGTGGTTTTTATAGTACTTTATTTTGGCCTCCCTCTCAGCAGGTGTGAAAAAGGCCACCATTTTTGAACGGTAGCAAGGGTCCAACAAGGTGGACAGCCAAAAGTCATCCCTCTGTCTGATGGTTATTATTCGGCTGTCGCTACGCAAGCAACCGAGCATGCTATGGGCCATTTGTGCCAAGGAATGCGAGGGACTCCCTGCCTCCATCTCCACAGCATACTGCCACGGTGCGTCTGGGTCCTCTGTCTCCTCCTCCTCCTCTACCAGATGCTCCTGCTCCTCCACTCCTGTCCGCTGAGTGGAAAAACCACCCATTTCACTCAATAATTCCTGAGCACAAATGTCCTCCTCTACCTCCTCCTCTTCTTCCTGTCCTGCCCCCACAGGGGTCATGTGGCGTTGAGATCTGTGCGCCACGTCTACCGCACCCTGACCAGCCATTGTTAACAGCATTTGTTCCAGGACGTGCAACAGAGGAATGACGTCGTTCATCCCATAGTCCTGCCGACTCACGAATAGCGTGGCCTCCTCAAAGGGCCTGAGCAAGCGGCAGGTGTCACGCATGAGCTGCCAATGGCTGACATCTAAGTTACACAGGGGAGTACCTTTATCCGCTTGTAACATCAGGAAATCGGTGATGGCCTTTCGCTGTTCGTAAAGGCGGTCTAACATGTGTAGGGTTGAATTCCACCTTGTTGCAACGTCGCAGATCAGGCGATGCTGTGGAATTCCGTTCTGCCGCTGCAGCTCAAGGAGGGTGTGCTTTGCGCTGTAGGAATGGCTGAAATGCATGCAAAGTTTACGTGACATTTTAAGGATGTCTTGCAGTGGGATGGTGGATTTTAGGAACCGCTTGACAACCAGATTGAACACGTGAGCCATGCATGGCGCATGGCACAACCTTCCTTGACGCAGAGCAGACACCATGTTCTTTCCATTGTCAGTCAACATGGTTCCGATTTTCAGTTTGCGCGGAGACAGCCATCTGTCGATTTCTCTGTTCATTACACTGAGAAGTTCCTCCCCTGTGTGACTACGTTCGCCAAGGCATACCAGGTGCAGCACAGCGTGACACCGTTGCGCCCTGCACATGTGATATGCCGGTCGGGTAATGGGACTTGGCACGGGGGTGGCGGCTGAGGACACGGCGGAAGAAGAGGTGGTAGAGGCGGACATCTTTGCTGGACCAAGGACGTGCAAATGTGGAGGCAAAAGCGGCGTGACCTGTCCAAGTTGCTGGTGCGGCTGTGCCGGCACCACGTTCACCCAGTGGGCCGTAAATGACATGTACTGTCCCTGACCGTAGTTACAGCTCCACACGTCGGCGCTGCCGTGCACTTTGGCAGAGACCGACATGCTCAAAGACTGGCCCACCATCTCTTCTACATGTGAATGCAGGGCTGGCACTGCCTTTTTGGCGAAGAAATGCCGGCTTGGCACTCTCCACCGCGGCTCGGCACAAGCCATCATTTCTCGGAAAGGTGCTGAGTCCACCACTTGGAAAGGGAGGGACTGCAGCACCAGCAACTTGGACAGGAGGACGTTCAGCTTCTGCACCGTCGGGTGCGTGCTCGCAAACTGTTGTCTCTTGGAAACAGATTCCAAGAAAGACTGCTGACGGAATCCGTGAAGAGGAGTAGCAGGAGAAGGAGCATCTGAACGAGTGGAAGATGCCAACGAGCGACAACTCCCCTCAGCAGAGGTGTTGGAGCCTTGACTGGCTGATAGAGGGCGATTGACGTCGGGTGACGGAGCAAGTAACGGAGCGGGTGATGGAGCGGGGGCTGGGGCAGGCAGAACCGTTGTATCTTTATCAAGGTTTTCCCAGGCCACTGAATGGCGACGCTGCATATGCTGATGCAACGCTGTAGTCCCAACATGGGCCCCCTGGCCACGCTTGACTTTCTGGCCACATAGTCGACATACGGCTACGTTTAATTCCTCGGGCGGCTTGACGAAAAATTGCCACACCGCCGAGTAGGAAACTTTGCCCCCGCTACTCCTCACTGGCTGACTGCTACTTCCTCCGTGCACACCGGCACCACTACTGGCCGTGGTGGTAGGCTGCAGTGGAGCTGGTGCTCTACTCCGTGGCCGTTTGCCTCCACTGACACTGCTGCGACCCTGCTGCCTCCTGGGCAACCCACCGACTGTTTTGCTCGCTGGCAAGCTGCCACCCTCTTCTCCTGATGATGCGGAAGCAATAGCCTGATGACGACGAGGCTGCCAAGTGCGATCAGCCTCATCATCATCAAGTAGGGTCTCCGCGTCACTACTAGCCCCCTCGGCTGCGTCTGGGTCAGGAGACAGACCTGTCTCTAGACCGGCTACCGAGCCACTCTCCTCGCCAGTACTTCTTCGCCTGGCTGCTGAAGAGGCGGATGTCTCCCCCCGTTCCTGACCGCCCTCTGTTAGCTCTTCCTCACTGTACAGTGGGGCTGAGCCCACAGCATGCGATACTTCGCTTGGTGAGGGAACAGCAAAGGACAGGGGCAGGTCGAGGACACGTGATTTCAGTGGGCTTGCTCCCGGGCCATGCCAACTAACGGTTGTGTCTGACGTACCCACCGACCGTTGGCTGTAGGTGTCAGAGGTGACCTGGGAAGAGGAAGACGACCGAGTCAACCAATCGATGACGGCAGGGTTGTCGGTGGAGACACGACCGCTGGATGACACCGGGAGCACTGGCCTCTGGCTGCGAATAGTACTGCCTCGACCCCTTCCTCTGCTGCCACGTCTGCTCGCTCCTGAAACATTGCCTCCTCTGCCACTCCTCTGCGTGTTGTCTGACATACTCTTTAATTCAATAAGCACCCCAAACATAAAACAGGATTTAACTCTTTGAATGTACAATAGTGGTTGTGAAGCAGAAAGTAATGATTCTGTGTCCCTGAGTAACAATTCTGTGTCCCTGAGTAACGATTTTGTGTCCCTGAGTAGCGATTCTGTGTCCCTGAGTAACGATTCTGTGTCCCTGAGTAACGATTCTGTGTCTGTCCCTGAGTAACGATTCTGTGTCTGTCCCTGAGTAACGATTCTGTGTCTGTCCCTGAGTAACGATTCTGTGTCTGTCCCTGAGTAACGATTCTGTGTCTGTCCCTGAGTAACAATTCTGTGGCCCTAAAGTCTCTGTGGCCCTAACTCTGTCCCTAATACAGACAGGTCTGTCTCTCTTGAATGACCGGACGCTAATGGACAATTCTAAGATGGCCGCGATTTATAGCTCCACCATTACACAGTGCTGGCTGGCTAGCTGCTGATTGGCTAATGCGATCACATGTCATGAATAAATGCATTATGGGTCAGCACGCCTTGTCTGCGCGCCTTCCCAGAGATCCCCGCTCCGTCGCCACACATGTCGCCGCCATTTTTGGGAAAATTCGATTCGTGCATCCGAAGTTTGCTAATTTTCGGATTCGGCGCGAATCGAATTTTTCCTAATCTTCGAAACGAATTCCACTTCGCCAAGTTCGATTCGCTCATCTCTAATCATTACCTTAATAATAACAATTTAAATAGATTTATTCAACTGAAACAATAACATTCCAGCATATGGGATTTGCCTAAACATCCATGTTTGTTACCTAATTTGGCTAAACAAAATCTATATATTTTAAGAAACTTAGACTGTCAGCCCCTTCCTCCTCACACTTAGTTTCACTTTCTTCTTGTGCAGATCTATTCCACTCCAATCAGAAAAATATTGTTTCTATTCTATTCACTGAACTTCTTGCACCTTAGCACTGAAGGGGTTGATTCTGTATTCATAGGTTTGTAGAAGTTAGGATTAACCTCCCTGGCAGTATTCCCGAGTGTAGCTCGGGGTAAAATGTCAGTGCCAAAAGCGGTAACCCCCCTGAGCTACACTCGGGCTTACCATGCGGCGTTGCTCAGGGGGTCCCTGCAGAGCTTACCTTGTCCTTCGCTCCCGCGATGTGTCCCCTGCAGCGTCCCCGGCCATCTCCTCCGGCTGATGCCGGCATCCGGCTCCTGTGTTCCGGTCCCTGTGACGTCGGGACGTACGGGCGCCGCCGGCGGCGGGAAATTTGAAAATGTAAAAAAAATGTCATTTTTTTCAAAACGATTTTACATAGTAAAACATTGCTGTTTCAACCCATTTCACATACATTTTGTCCCGAGTGCTTTGTCCTGTCCCCGGTCTGCATTTTGATTGTTCTTTCTGCCTGGAAACGTAGAAAAGTCCATGGCGTCCAAAAAGCGTCCCTTTAGGTCAAAAGCGGTTTTAGACCGGCTAGAGAACAGCGATAGTAAATCAGAACCACTTGCAGAATTGAGTGATAATGATTCGTGGGGGAAATTCCTCATCAGACACTGAAAACGATTTTGCGACTTTGCGCAGCGATGTGCGAACTTGGCGCTATATTTCACATTTCAGTGTTTTTGGTTTGATTATATTATTGAATTAAATGTATGATTTAGACTCTTGTTCGGACAGATTTCAGTGAGTTATTCCTAAAAATTACAGCCTACAATAAAAAACTACATATTTCCATGCAAAATAATGGTACCGCTTTCAGCACAAAAAATATGAAATAATCAGACCGCCAGGGAGGTTAAGGTCTTTTTCTTAACTCTGTTCATGTTATAACATTTTTGCTGTGAAGAAGAGGCATGTGATCTCCGCTGAGTCAAATTCAGTTTTGAGAACTGCAAAAGTAAACCAATCATCTGTGATAATATCTTGTAGGCAGAGAAACTGCCCAATAATCTTACAAAGACCTCTGGAAGAGCATGACATTGTGAATGGATTCATGGAATTTATTTACCAAAAAAATTTAACATATACAGCCTTATTCTACATAATTAAAAAACTAATCTTTATTTCATGATGGAAAAACCTTTGGATGGTAATATATTTTCCCCAAAAAGCATTTTATTTAAAAAAATCAGATTTAAAAAAAAAAATCAGATTTTTATGATTTTTTTTAAAAGTCATTGATTTTTATCCACCCTGCTGTAAAGGAATTTTGTAATGAATGGAATGACACCATGTGGGTGATTGTTGTTATCTCCTCCCTGCATACATCATGAGATGAACCATCAGTTGTATGATATATTGGGGGGGGAATTGTACACAGTCATCCAGGAGGACTACAAGCTCCAGACTAACCAGGACCATGACACAGCACATAGGACTCCTATTCCAGTGTAAGAGTCCACATCCTGTGGTGGAGGAGCACTGGAGGGGGAGCACTGGAGGGGGAGCACTGGAGGGAGAGCACTGGAGGGGGAGCACTGGAGGGGGAGCACGAGATCTGCACTTTGATGAAAGGAGAAGCACAAGGCACTTTATTCCGCACGGTCGGTTGGCGCAGTGTGATTGGAGAGGCACAAGGCACTTTATTCCGCACGGTTGGTTGGCGCAGTGTGATTGGAGGAGCACAAGGCACTTTATTCCGCACGGTCGGTTGGCGCAGTGTGATTGGAGAGGCACAAGGCACTTTATTCCGCACGGTCGGTTGGCGCAGTGTGATTGGAGGAGCACAAGGCACTTTATTCCGCACGGTCGGTTGGCGCAGTGTGATTGGAGAAGCACAAGGCACTTTATTCCGCACGGTTGGTTGGCGCAGTGTGATTGGAGGAGCACAAGGCACTTTATTCCGCACGGTCGGTTGGCGCAGTGTGATTGGAGAAGCACAAGGCACTTTATTCCGCACGGTTGGTTGGCGCAGTGTGATTGGAGAAGCACAAGGCACTTTATTCCGCACGGTCGGTTGGCGCAGTGTGATTGGAGAGGCACAAGCACATCAACTGATATAAAAGAACTATTAATATTGATGATTTTATTTTTCTATTCAGTATTTATGAGGGATTTATATTGAATTTGGATGGATTTTCATGCAGTTGGACACGTTGGGAATGGGACACAATTTTTGCACAGACTAGGCAGCGCCTGGAATAGTACTGTATATGACCGCACAATTGTCATCCAAACTGCAACAGCACTGATATCTGAAAAGTGTTCTGGTCAGGAAGGGGGTGGAAGTGTCCGGTATTGAGGTGATTAGATGTCCAGCAACCCTCCTATTCCCCCCTCACATCCACATCCTATTATTGTGTGACCAATACCATCCAAATACACTCACTGGCCACCCTATCAGGTCCACTTGTTCAATTGCTGGGTAACACAGATTGCTAATCAGCCAATCACATGGCAGCAACTTAATGCATTTAGACATCTAGATGTGGCGAAGACAACTTGCTGAAGTTCAAACTGAAATCAGAATGGGGAAGAAAGGGGATTTAAGTGACTTTGAATGTGGTGTGGTTGTTGGTGCCAGGCAGGCTGGTCTAGGTATTTCAAACACTGCTGATCTCCTGGGATTTTCCCACACAACCATCTCTAGGGTTTACAGAGAATAGTCTGAAAAAGGAAGAATATCCAGTGAGCGGCAGTTGTGTGAAGGAAAATGCCTTGTTGATGTCAGAGGAGAATGGGCAGACTGGTTGATGCGACATTCCGATGGTAGGGTCAGAATTTGGCATAAACAACATGAAAGCATGGATCCATCCTGCCTTGTATCAATGGTTCAGGCTGGTGGTGGTGTCATGGTGGGGGGGAGATTTTCTTGGCACTAGCAAGGTGGACCTAATAAAGTGGCCGGGGGGTGTAATTCTTGCTTTCATTTCCCAAAGTTATCCGTCTACAAGGAGACCTGTATAGATCACATGATGGCACCAATGAGGATGGAGGAGGACCGGAGTCACATGACTGAGAAGATACTAAACCTCACCCTGGAGATCATCTACCTGCTGACCGGAAAGGTGAGGAGGATTCTGAGAGGTCACATGACATCACTCATCTCTATTAATAAAACACAGACCTGACCGGAGAGGTGAGGAGGATTCTGGGAGGTCACATGACATCACTCTTATCTCTATTAATAAAACACAGACCTGACCGGAGAGGTGAGGAGGATTCTGGGAGTCTAACATGATATTCCTATTGGTTCCTCAATACAGAGATTTCCTCTTCTGAAGTCAGGTGATCATATGACCATCACAGTGCCTCCATGTGACTTCCTAAACCCTGAGAGACACAACATGCAGAAGATTCTAGAAGTCACCAAGAAGATGATGGAGCTGCTGACAGGAGAGGTGAGCGGTGCCGGGAATTCTGGGACATTCTCCAGTAACAGACAAGGGATGTGTCTGGATGGTGACTGTATCATTGTGTGTGTCAGGTTCCTATAAGGTGTCAGGGTGTCACTGTCTATTTCTCCATGGAGGAGTGGGAGTATTTAGAAGGACACAAGGATCTCTACAAGGACGTCATGATGGACAATCAGCAGACTTTGGGTTTTGTGAAGATTGTAAGGAAGGAATTTCCCCGGAATGAGACGATATTGAAGCTCACCCTGGAGATCCTCAGCCTGCTGACTGGAGAGGTGAGTGTAATGAAGGGGTTAAATCTGACTCGGCTGTACACTGGGAGGGATTCAGAGTCACTTGAAGTCTTCTGATGTTCTGTAATCAATAACGACATCCACACAAGAACTATGAATACATAAAGTGTCCGAACTCTATGAGATTTGGTTATAGCACAAGATGGCGGCATTGGTTATAGAAGAGAGCAATCACAGCTTTAGTCCAATCAGGGAGACCCATGATTACCAGCATGCCACGCCCACTGACCACTAAATCCATGGGTGACATTTCCTGGTGGGTCAGTGAGCCTTACTAGTAAACCATTAGTGACTCTATTATATGACTTCTAGAAGGAGCTATAAATCTGACCCCATTGTCATCATATCATTGGATGGAGATGTCTGTCCTTTGCTGAGTCGGCACATTGTGGCCAATCCCTGGAGAATAAATCTAGATCTGACCATAGAAGTGAGGGATTATGGGAGAGCAGGGCACTTCTCATGGGCCCCTTGATAATCTTGCATTACATGATAACAATATTACAAGATAGTCAGTCAAGCTTTTTACTAAGCTGTCCCAGGATGGCTGTGTCCTGGGCAGTGTCCTGGAATCTGAGCTGTGGGTACAGCAGCAGCCTGTCACTGGGCTCCATCTACAATCAGAATGACATCTCCTCCCTCTACTTTCTTCTGCTTTGCAGGAGTTCAGGAACTCTGAGACAGAGCATCTTACTGCTGCTTCTTGTGTGGGCGGGATATGTACAGCTCCAATCCCCATGGCCCTCCTCTCCTGTTCATCCCATGTGATCAGAGCAGTACATATCCCGCCCACACAAGCAGCAGCAGTAGTAAGATGCTCCACCTCTTCCTTAACCCCTACAAAGTGCTGGAACTGTGGGAGGAAGGTACAGGTGGGGAGATGTTATTCTGATTGTAAATTTAAAGCAGAACTCAAATCAAACCATTAATTCTCTTTGGTTTCCTGTTTGTAAGACCGATGGCTGCTCCGCCTCCTTTACTCCCAGCCGCTGGTCTTGGCACATCCCTTCTGTAGTTCTTTCTGCAGGAAGCAGAGATGTCATTCAGCCCCACTTGCAGTGGTGGGCGGACCGAGACTCTCAGACACATTCAACACATACAGGTCTAGTGTACTCGCCCACATTCACCTGTAATTGATGGGAATTGTAGTTTCCGTTTACTGCAGAAAGAGAGGAGAGGATATGATGTCATCCCGGCTGTTACCCCTCCTCCTTGGCACAGCAGATGATGTTATCTTTTAAGTTACAGAGATGAGGTCATAAAAATTCAATTAGACTTTTCTCCACAATGATAAGGATTTTCAACATTTTATGGACTGTTTAGTGATTTGTATAGGGGGGTGTACTATTGGGGGGTTTATTGCCTATCCCAGAGTTCTATAACCCAGTGACAGGCTGTCAGAACAGGCAAGATCTGTGACAGCAGCTTCCCTGTATTGCTGTGCTTGAGGAGACCATTTCTACTGTATTACACATTACTGCACCCTGTAATGTACCTTCTAACCCCTCTGTACTGTACTCAGCCCTCCATCCCTCCTGTACTGTGACCTCCTGCCCCACGTAGTGTGCCCTCCTGATCCCCCTGTACTGTGACCTCCTGCCCCATGTACTGTGCCCCCCTGTACTGTGACCTCCTGCCCCATGTACTATGCCCTCCTACCCCTCTGTACCATGCCCTGCATCCCCTATGTACTGTGCCCTCCATCCCCCCTGTACTGTGCCCTCCATCCCCCCTGTACTGTGCCCTCCATCCCCTCTTTACTGTGCCCTCCATCCCCTCTGTACCGTCCCCTCCATCCCCCCTGTACCGTCCCCTCCATCCCCCCTGTACCGTCCCCTCCATCCCCTCTGTACCGTGGTTTCCATCCCCCTCTGTATCGTGGTTTCCATCCCCCCTGTACCGTGCCCTCCATGCCCTCTGTACCGTGCCCTCCATCCCCTCTGTACCGTGCCCTCCATCCCCTCTGTACCGTGCCCTCCATGCCCTCTATACCGTGCCCTCCATGCCCTCTGTACCGTGCCCTCCATCCCCTCTGTACCGTGCCCTCCATCCCCTCTGTACCGTGCCCTCCATCCCCTCTGTACCGTCCCCTCCATCCCATCTGTACCGTCCCCTCCATCCCCCCTGTACCGTCCCCTCCATCCCCCCTGTACCCTGCCCTCCATCCCCTCTGTACCGTGCCCTCCATCCCTTCTGTACCGTCCCCTCCATCCCCCCTGTACCGTGCCCTCCGTCCCCCCTGTACCGTGCCCTCCGTCCCCCCTGTACCTTCCCCTCCGTCCCCCCTGTACCGTCCCCCCTGTACCGTCCCCCCTGTACCGTCCCCTCCACCCCCCCTGTACCGTCCCCTCCACCCCCCCTGTACCGTGCCCTCCACCCCCCCTGTACCGTGCCCTCCACCCCCCCTGTACCGTGCCCTCCATCCCCCCTGTACCGTACCCTCCATCCCCCCTGTACCGTACCCTCCATCCCCTCTGTACCGTGCCCTCCATCTCCCCTGTACCGTGGTTTACATCCCCTCTTTACTGTTCCCTTCATCCCCTCTGTTCTGTGCCCTCCATGCCCTCTGTACTGTGCCCTCCATCCCCCCTGTACTGTGCCCTCCATCCCCCCTGTACTGTGCCCTCCATCCCCCCTGTACTGTGCCCTCCATCCCCCCTGTACTGTGCCCTCCATCCCCCCTGTACTGTGCCCTCCATCCCCCCTGTACTGTGCCCTCCATCCCCCCTGTACTGTGCCCTCCATCCCCCCTGTACTGTGCCCTCCATGCCCTCTGTACTGTGTCCTCCATCCCCCCTGTACTGTGCCCTCCATCCCCCCTGTACTGTGCCCTCCATCCCCCCTGTACTGTGCCCTCCATCCCCCCTGTACTGTGCCCTCCATCCCCCCTGTACTGTGCCCTCCATCCCCCCTGTACTGTGCCCTGCATCCCCCCTGTACTGTGCCCTGCATCCCCCCTGTACCGTGCCCTCCATCCCCTCTGTACCGTGCCCTCCATCCCCTCTGTACCGTGCCCTCCATCCCTTCTGTACCGTGCCCTCCATCCCTTCTGTACCGTGCCCTCCATCCCCTCTGTACCGTGCCCTATATCCCCTCTGTACCGTGCCCTCCATCCCCTCTGTACCGTGCCCTCCATCCCCCCTGTACCGTGCCCTCCATCCCCTCTGTACCGTGCCCTCCATCCCCTCTGTACCGTGCCCTCCATCCCCTCTGTACCGTGCCTCCATCCCTTCTGTACCGTGGTTTACATCCCCTCTTTACTGTGCCCTCTATCCCCTCTGTAATGTGCCCTCCATCTCCCCTTAACTGTGCTCTCCATTCCCTTTGTACTGTTCCCTTCATCCCCCCTGTACTGTGCCCTCCTGACTCCCCCTGTACTGTGCCCTCCTGACTCCCCCTGTACTGTGCCCTTCTGCCCCCCCCCCCCCCCCCCGTACTGTGCCCTCTCGCCCTTCTGTAGTGTGCTCTCCTACATTCCCCTGTACTGTGACCTTCTGATCCCCTGATACTGTGCCCTCCTGTACTTTGCCCTCCTGCCCCCCCTGCACTGTGCCCTCCTGATCCCCCCTGTACTGTGCCCTCTTGATCCCCCTGTACTGTGCCCTCCTGCCCCCTGTACTGTGCCCATCTGATCGCCCTATACTGTGCCCTCCTGCCCCCCCTGTACTGTGCCCTCCTGCCCCCCCTGTACTGTGCCCTCCTGCCCCCCCTGTACTGTACCCTCCTGCCCCCCCTGTACTGTGCCCTCCTGATCCCCTTTACTATGCCCTCCTGATCCTCCTTTACTATGCCCTCCTGATCCTCCTGTACCGTGCCCTCCTGCCCCCTGTACCGTGCCCTCCTGATCCCCCTGTACCGTGCCCTCCTGATCCCCCTGTACCGTGCCCTCCTGATCCCCCTGTACCGTGCCCTCCTGATCCCCCTGTACCGTGCCCTCCTGTCCCCCCTGTACCGTGCCCTCCTGATCCCCCTGTACCGTGCCCTCCTGATCCCCCTGTACCGTGCCCTCCTGATCCCCCTGTACCGTGCCCTCCTGATCCCCCTGTACCGTGCCCTCCTGATCCCCCTGTACCGTGCCCTCCTGCCCCCCCTGTACCGTGCCCTCCTGATCCCCCTGTACTTTGCCCTCCTGATCCCCCTGTACTGTGCCCTCCTGATCCCCCTGTACTTTGCCCTCTTGCCCCCCCTGTACTGTGTTCTCCTTCCCCCCTGTACTGTGCACTCCTGCCCCCCTGTACTGTGCCATCTTACCCCCCTGTACTGTGCCCTCCTGCCCCCCCCCCCCGTACTGTGCCCTCCTGCCCTCCCCCCTGTACTGTGCCCTGTGTTGATTAGTCTTTGGTTTATGCCATGTTTTCTTCTTTAATATTGATCATATTGAAAGTCCTTAGAAATATATGTTTCATTCTATCAATTATTTATACTTTCATTTTTGAGAGTGTGTAAGTTTGGGTAGCGTGGTAGGGGCCCCAGTGAATGACTTCGTCCAGGGGCCCATGATGTTACATTCCTGTGGGAGAGTGAGATTTCTCTTTGTATAACACAGAACTGTACAGGAGTCATGAAGAAATCTACCGACAATGACACCAGAAGGAGATCTCATCGTATGACCACAAGATCCTCGAGAATCCAGAATCCCATCACCATCCCCCCACCTCCATCCCTGATCCCTACAAGACAGAAGACACAGAAGATTCTAGAAGTCACCAAGAAGATGATGGAGCTGCTGACAGGAGAGGTGAGCGGTGCCGGGAATTCTGGGACATTCTCCAGTAACAGACAAGGGATGTGTCTGGATGGTGACTGTATCATTGTGTGTGTCAGGTTCCTATAAGGTGTCAGGGTGTCACTGTCTATTTCTCCATGGAGGAGTGGGAGTATTTAGAAGGACACAAGGATCTCTACAAGGACGTCATGATGGACAATCAGCCGCCCCTCACATCACCGGGTAAGAGGAGACTTTATTGTAAAGGAGAGAGCAGTACGGAGGATCCACCTAGATCCCCCATCATCTGATAAACACATAGAAACAATGGATTCAGTCTCAGGAGGCAGCAGTGTGGGACCTCTGCACCTTGTCTCATGTGGACATCTAGGCCACCACTGATTGCTGAATACCAATATTATGAGTGCTGACCATTACACTTTATAATTTATATTGTACATTACATACTCCTGACCCCTGCACTATATACTCTGTTGTACATTACCTACTCCTGACCCCTGCACTATATACTCTATGTTGTACATTACATACTCCTGACCCCTGCACTATATACTCCATGTTGTACATTACATACTCCTGACCCCTGCACTATATACTCCATGTTGTACATTACATACTCCTGACCCCTGCACTATATACTCTATGTTGTACATTACATACTCCTGACCCCTGCACTATATACTCTATGTTGTACATTACATACTCCTGACCCCTGCACTATATACTCTATGTTGTACATTACATACTCCTGACCCCTGCACTATATACTCCATGTTGTACATTACATACTCCTGACCCCTGCACTATATACTCTATGTTGTACATTACATACTCCTGACCCCTGCACTATATACTCTATGTTGTACATTACATACTCCTTACCCCTGCACTATATACTCTATGTTGTACATTACATACTCCTGACCCCTGCACTATATACTCCATGTTGTACATTACATACTCCTGACCCCTGCACTATATACTCTATGTTGTACATTACATACTCCTGACCCCTGCACTATATACTCTATGTTGTACATTACATACTCCTTACCCCTGCACTATATACTCTATGTTGTACATTACATACTCCTGACCCCTGCACTATATACTCTATGTTGTACATTACATACTCCTGACCCCTGCATTATATACTCTATGTTGTACATTACATACTACTGACCCCTGCACTATATACTCTATGTTGTACATTCCATAGTCCTGACTTCTGCTCTCCCCCCTCCCCCCACTGCTATATATACACATAATATGGATTCTCTTTTGTTACACCCATTTCCTCCCAGCTGGACATTTTATATCGGATGATGTGATTGGAGCACAGACTTTTACATGGTGATAATAATGTGATAACATCCTCCAACTTTGGACCCTTAAACAGAAAGTGATAATGAGGGAGGAGTCAATACCCCAATGATGGTGGTCTTCAGGATCAGTCCAGTCTTCATCTTGGTTGTTCTCCCCCCATCCTCACTCTCTGACCTCTGGTGGGGCTCAGCCCCGCTATTCTTCATGACTAAATCATGGACTAAATAAGGAAGTGCAGTACTTCTTGTGTTGGGAAGATGGCGATGAGTGATAGAGGGGGTGGGGACCCTCGTCCTATAATCCCCTCATCACTGTCCCTCCTGTAAAAGACAGTTCTGGTTGTTTCCTCACTCTCTGACTAAGGTCCATGAATAAAGAAATGACCTGGTAGGAGATCAGAGGAGCCATTTCCTAGTTCACTTGAGGGTGGAATTGTAAGCTCCTCAGAGACCAAGCTGCCTGATGTGGGTGGAGTCCTGTTTTGGGGGAACCAATCAGCTCCTGTCTAGTAATCCTCTTTGTCTTTGTATTTTAGTCCATGGCCGGGAGATGAGGAAAACCTCCGAGGATTGTCTCACTTTGTCTCCAGACTGGAAAGTAGAAGATGAGGACATCACACAGTATAGTCCAGGAGAAAACCCGGCTCCCTCCAATGTCCATCCGGCACCACCCATTGTAGATGAACCATCGGTTTCCTCGTATCCTGAGGAACCTCAGACTGTGTGGGACCGGGCCGGCCTTCCAACAAGAAAGAGCTTCTCCTGTACCGAGTGCGGGAAATGTTTCCATTATAAATCTCGTCTTAATGTGCATAAAAGATCTCACACGGGGGAGAAGCCGTATCCTTGTCCTAAGTGCGGGAAATGTTTCAGTTCTAAATACAACCTTAAAGTTCATAAAAGGTCTCACACGGGTGAAAAGCCATATTCCTGTCCTAAGTGCGGGAAATGTTTTGTAATAAAATCAAGTCTTGTCACACATCAAAGGCTTCACACGGGGGAAAAACCATACTCCTGTTCTGAGTGCGGGAAATGTTTTTCGGACAAGTCCCTTTATCACAGACATCAGACATCTCACATGGAGGAGAAACCACATTCCTGTCCTGAGTGCGGAAAATGTTTTGGAAAAAAATCAGAACTTGTCACACATCAGAGATCTCACACAGGAGAAAAGCCTTATTTGTGTCTTGACTGCGGGAAATGTTTTTCAAGAAAGTGCTATCTTTACACACATCAGAGATCTCACACAGGGGAGAAGCCTTATTCCTGTCCTGAGTGCGGGAAATGTTTTTCACAGAAGTCCAGTTTTTCCATACATCAGAGATCTCACACAGAGGAGAAGCCGTATTCCTGTCCTGAGTGTGGGAAATGTTTTTCAGTGAAGTGCAGTCTTTACCAGCATCAGAGATCTCACACAGGTGAGAAGCCATATTCTTGTCCTGAGTGTGGGAAATGTTTTTCACAGAAGTCCCATCTTTCCAAACATCAGAGATCTCACACAAGGAAGAAGCCACTTTCCTGTCCCGAGTGCGGGAAATGTTTTACAGTGAAGTCCCATCTTTATACACACCAGAGATCCCACACAGGGGAGCAGACATATTCCTGTTCTGAGTGCGGGAAATGTTTTGTATACAAATCAGAACTTGTTATACATCAGAGATCTCACACGGGGGAGAAGCCGTATTGCTGTCCTGTGTGTGGGAAACGTTATTCACAGAAGTCCCATCTTAACAGACATCAGAGATCTCACGCAGGGGAGAAATTACTTTCCTTTTTTTAATTAAATATTTTATTGTTTTTCAAATCACCATATTAAATGTACAAAAGCTAATAAAACAGACAAGTATTCTCTCTCCTCCAAACACGACGAGTTGTGTTTCTACCAAACAGTTCCATTTTGGTTTCATCTGACCATATGACATTCTCCCAATCCTCTTCTGGATCATCCAAATGCTCTCTAGCAAACTTCAGACGGGCCCGGACATGTACTGGCTTAAGCAGGGGGACACGTCTGGCACTGCAGGATCTGAGTCCCTGGCGGCGTAGTGTGTTACTGATGGTAGCCTTTGTTACGTTGGTCCCAGCTCTCTGTAGGTCATTCACTAGGTCCCCCCGTGTGGTCCTGGGATTTTTGCTCACCGTTCTTGTGATCATTTTGACCCCACGGGGTGAGATCTTGCGTGGAGCCCCAGATCGAGGGAGATTATCAGTGGTCTTGTATGTCTTCCATTTTCTAATTATTGCTCCCACAGTTGATTTGTTCACACCAAGCTGCTTGCCTATTGCAGATTCAGTCTTTCCAGCCTGGTGCAGGTCTACAATTTTGTTTCTGGTGTCCTTCGACAGCTCTTTGGTCTTCACCATAGTGGAGTTTGGAGTGTGACTGTTTGAGGTTGTGGACAGGTGTCTTTTATACTGATAACAAGTTCAAACAGGTGCCATTGATACAGGTAATGAGTGCAGGACAGAGGAGCCTCTTAAAGAAGAAGGTACAGGTCTGTGAGAGCCAGAAATCTTGCTTGTTTGTAGGTGACCAAATACTTATTTTCCACCATAATTTGCAAATAAATTCTTTCCAAATTAGCCAATGTGGGGGGGCGTGTCCAAGATGGCGACCGGAGCGGCCGCATAATCCGGAGCTCCGGCGCCGATTTTCGGAATCCGCTGCCATCCGTGCAGCAGCGGATCACAGTGGAGCAGAGGAGGGCCCTGGTGTCACTCCGGATACCTGGGAGGTGGAATCCGGGCGACATTTCCGCCCCTCGTGGCGGCGGACATCCGCGGCCTGGTGCGGCCGCGCGGGCCGGGGCTCCGGCGTCTTCCATCCACACCCGCTGCCATCCGGGCTGTGGGGGATCATCCGAGGACGTCTGCAGCGTCCTCTGTATCACAGAGGCTGGGAGAGGGACGCCGCTGTGTATTGCTGCTCCCCGCGGCGGCGGCGACGACGTTTGCCGCCTACACCTTCTGCCAGAGGCCTCCTTTCACCTGGACACAGTGAGTGGGGGGTACAGGCGGCATCCTGTCACTATGATCTCCCCACAGTGCTTTGGGGAGTGGGCCACATATTAATAGCGCCAGAATCCATCATCCTCTGTGACTGTGGCCCTTACTGTGCTCAGAGGCCTACTGGGGCCTTGATACTGCCCCAGAGGGTGTCTCCCTGCGGGGCCCTGTGCTCAGAATTGGAGGTCCTCTGCTTCCTGCTTCCCATCCGTCCCTCTCATGTCCTGAGTTGGGATCCAGTGCCATCATCTTGCTCCAACGTGAATTTTTTGCAGGATTGCTGCGACTTATGTTCTATCTACCATCTCAAGGCTTGCTGAATATTTTTACAATATAATGTTATCGCATATGGATCTGACAGCATCCATGTAACTACAACCCTGAACCTATTTTGGGCGCTATAGGTCCCCTGGGGTTATAATCTTCACTCACATTCCAATTTTCAGTTGATCACCCCCGGGAGATTACTTG
The DNA here is from genome assembly GCF_062004578.1 of Staurois parvus. Taxonomy (NCBI): domain Eukaryota; kingdom Metazoa; phylum Chordata; class Amphibia; order Anura; family Ranidae; genus Staurois; species Staurois parvus. The sequence continues at coordinate 2,805,487 of NW_028318017.1, forward strand.
TATGCCGTCCACCAAGAAAAAAAAGGGACAAGCTCAGAAGTCCCTCACGACATACCTCCTTAAGGCTCACGAGATTTGCGGCATGTCTCCAGTCAATACAGAGCAAGCATCCCTGTCCGATCCCGCACGGGATACCACCGCTCCCTTATCGGCCTTGGTCAGCGAAAATACTCAGCATCTCACAAAAGGGGACTTGGAGTCCTGCTTGGAATCTATGTACGCCAAACTAGCTGCCAAATTTCAATCAGAATTGCATAAAAGCACTAATGTTCTCTCTCAGGAAATAGCCACGCTGGGCTCCAGGACAGACCGCTTGGAAACCAAACACGATGAACTTAGCCTGGCCTATGGTGAACTTTCCAGAGAACATGATCATTTACAAACGGCCTTTTCACAACTGCAGGCGCAGGTCGAGGATCTTGACAATCGCAATCGCAGGAATAATCTGCGAATCAGGGGAATCCCGCAGTCTATGTCAGATCTTTTATTAATTATAACCAAGTTGTTCAAGTCACTCCTCCCAGATCGTGACCCTGGATCTTTTGCTTGTGACCGCATCCACAGAGCCCTACGCCCTAAACCTCCTGCTGACGAGCCGCCTAGGGATATTGTCTTGTGCATGAAGGATTTTCTGACCAAGGAAGAAATCCTCAGAGCTGCTCGCAATACTCCAACAATCTCCTTTGAGGGCTCGGTTTTACAAATCTATCCTGATGTTTCCCCGGCCACGTTGGAGAAACGTAGAAAGATGAAAGAAGTTACAACTGCCCTGTTCTCAGCTCGTATCCGCTACAAGTGGGGCTTCCCTTTTAAGCTGATAGTTCCACACAATGGGAGCACATATATAGCTACATCCCCTACCGAAGGTAGAGCAATCTTGGCCAAATTGGGCTTGGCGGATGCCCCATCACCTCAACGTCCACCCTCCACCCCTCGTATTTCTCCCATTTGGCATACCCCTTCCCCACGGAGGGATAGAAGGAGAGTCAGACAAGAACCGGGTTGACGTGTCCACTCTCACTTGCCTAATACTCATTGTCTTGATAGTCTTTGGTTTGGTCTATTGTTTTTTATGACTTTACTAAGATTTGGGACACAGGGATTTTGCTCTCTATTTTTTACATTGTCAGGTTGTGTATTTCTGTGGTTGTTGCTGTGATATTTTTGCAATACTGAATATTTTGTATGCCTTGCATTGATAACTGTACGGGTTAAGGTATAACAAGAGTCATTGGACCCTCCTAATTGCGCCCATTAATTCATGGTTGTACTACTCTTTGACACGTTACCCCACCCTGCCTCCTGACATGGCCGGAGGTGTCGCCGCCCGATTGCGGGGTGGCAGCTCTGTTTTCCATGTTCTAAGGAGACAGGGTTTGGGCCCATGTGGCCCCTTAATGTTTGATCTTTTTGTTTTATCAGGTATGACGACTTTTCTGCCTGATCCACGTTCTTCAGTTACCCTTTCAAATATTGAAGATGTTAAAGCTTCTTCTCCATTGTTTTTCGCTTTTTCTTTTCTTAAAACTTTAGTGCATGTGGATGGTATTATGTCGGTCTGTGGACGTCACGACCCCTATGTTGGGGTCTGGAGGTCCCCTAGGCTGGTTCTGCCACCTGTATGTCTGTCTGATGCAGACCTGCGGGTTTCTATGTCTAGTCAAATAACTTTAGGGGATATCCTTGTAATGTGTACTTTTATGATGATAGTGGCAGGCTCTGTTTATTATGGTAATGCAATGTATTTCACATAATGTCCAGGGTTTCAATTCGCCAAATAAGCGCAAAACAGCCTTTCTTCAATATAAAAGATTAGGAGCAAAAATCATCTTATTACAGGAAACGCATTTTGCAGCCGCAAACACCCGACCTTTTTTCATAGATCCTATAGGCAGGGGTATTATACCCTACATTCCTCCAAGAGTAGGGGAGTGGCCATTTTTCTACATAACTCATTTCCTTTTGAGGTTCAACATGTGTATCGTGATCCAGACAGTAGGTTTATTATTCTTAAGGGCACCCTTTCAGGTCGAGAACTTACAATTGCTAATGTCTATGCACCAAATTCGGCACAGGCTACCTTTTTTTCTAAATTTTTTGGTGCTCTGGATAAATTTTTGTCCCCCCATCTATTGGTGGGTGGTGATTTTAATCTGGTGGCAAATCCTCTTTTGGACCGTAGCTCCGCCTCGCACACTTCCCAAGCTTTCCCAAAATCCCTTACTAAGAAACTAGATGCCCTCCAGTTGGTGGATGCTTGGAGGGCGCACAACACGGGAGCCAGGGATTACACATTTTATTCCCACCCACATGACTCTTATGCTAGACTAGACTATATCTTTTGTACCCCTATTTTGCTAGCTAATTCTAGGATAGCTAGTATTCATTTGAGCCCCTGGTCGGATCACAGTATTATGGCCTTATCTATCACGTTTGTGGGATTGGCACCTACTCCCTTTTCATGGAGACTTAATGATTCTATGCTAACTGATACTGACTCTCGGCAGGAGGTGGTTACATCTCTTAAGGAATACTTTCAATCTAATTCAACCCCTGATATTTCCCCAGCCACACTCTGGGTAGCCCACAAGGCGGTCCTACGGGGCCGACTTATCTCTATGGCTTCGGCCAGAAATAAAAAACGTTGGCAGCAGATACTACTTTTAACCCGAGAATTAGAAGCACACTATAGAAGCCATGTAGCTGATCCATCTTTACTTAATAAACAGCTGTTGTCCCAAAAACGCTTGGAACTGAATGCCCTACTTTCCCAAAAAACTGAAAAGGCCCTCCGCTGGTCGAAGGCCTCGTTCCTATTACATAGCAACTCAGCATCTACCATGTTTGCTAGGAAATTGAACCATTCTTTGCGCCCCCCACATGTGTATAAATTGCGTACTAATTCAGGTGCTATCTCGTCATTACCTCAGGAAGTTTTGGGTATTTTTGAAAATTTTTATTCTAAACTACTGGCTTCTCCACAGTCGGATTCTGTTTCTCTATCAGATTTATGGCTAGATTCTATACCCCTTCCTGCTCTCACACCTTCTCAGATTGCCTCTCTTAATGCCCCCTGTACTTTAGAGGAAATAACATGTGCAATAGGAACGCTGAAACGCTCTACTGCACCGGGTCCTGATGGATTTACTGCTGGCTATTATAAACATTTTGCCTCTACATTGGCTCCATACTTGATAACACTATTTAATGATGTTTTACAGGGGGGTAAATTCCCCGAGGAGATGTTGTTAGCTAACATGTCTCTAATACCCAAGCCACAGAAAGACCACTGTTTGCCGCAAAACTATAGACCAATCTCAGTAATGAATAATGATCTGAAGATATTTAGCCGCATTTTGGCGAACAGGTTGGCTCCTATTATCTCCTCTTTGGTATCTCCAGACCAGTCGGGTTTTATTCCCGACAGATTTATTACTGATAACATTCGTCTCACTCTAAACGTTATCCAAGATGCCAATTTACATTCCAAAGAGGTTCTGTTGATGAGTTTAGACATAAACAAGGCCTTTGACAGTGTCCTTTGGCCCTACTTGTTCTCTTTGCTACAGAAAATGGGCTTCAGTGATGGGTTTTTGGCAGGCATACATGCCCTATACGACTCTCCTAAAACAAGAATAAGGCTTCCTGGCTGTAACTCTGACTTTTTTACATTGGGTAGAGGTACCCATCAGGGTTGTCCTCTTTCGCCCCTTTTGTTTGCGCTGGTGTTGGAACCTTTGGCATTGGCGATCAAATCACATTCGGATATTTCTGGCTATTCGTTATTAGTTTCACACTTTAAGCTGAGCATGTATGCTGATGATGTTATGCTTTTTATTACTAACCCGTTGACTTCTTTGCCCAATTTGTGTGTCGTATTGAATGATTTTGCTAAAGTGTCAGGCCTCACCGTTAATTTTACCAAATCGGTAATTATGCCTGTTAATGTTCCTGACTCCCTAAGTGCATCTCTCCGTAGTTCTTTTCCATTTCGCTGGGTCAAGGACAGGATATCCTATTTGGGGATTAATCTTGCTCCCAGATACTCGGATATGTTTGTGGCTAATTATCCACCATGTGTGTCACGTCTCTCTACTCTACTGAAGATTTGGCATGGTTATCATATCTCCTTTCTGGGTAGAGTCACGGCGGTTAAAATGAATATCTTGCCCAAACTGCTTTATCTTTTTAGAGCACTTCCAGTTCCGGTTTCAAAAACGTTTTTGGATCATTTTCAGCGGATTATTAACAATTTTATTTGGGGAAATAAGCATCCACGTTTTGCCTCATCCATTTTGTATCGCTCACAACGGACGGGAGGTCTTGGTCTTCCCAACTTTTGGCTATATTACCTCTCGGCTCGTTTTGCGCAATTATCACAATGGGCTACTATTAACTCTCAAATCCCATGGATTAAGTTTGAGTCTCAGTCGATACGTCCTTTTTATTTACCGGGAATTTTATGGTCTAAAATCTCCCCCCGATCGCTTACTTTTCATAACTCTATAGTGACCCACTCACTGACACTTTGGTCCAAATACAAGGCTAAGCTGAGTTTAGTCTCTCATATTCCCCCAGGTGTTTCATTTTTTGGTGATCCTACTTTTGTTGTAGCCTTTTCTTCCCCTCACATGTTTCGTTGGTGGTATGATCGATCCTTTATCAGATTGTCTGATTTCCAAAGAGGAGGATCTTATATTACCTTCGATATGCTACGCGTGTTATTTGAGGTTCCTCTTCGTGAGTATCTTCATTATAGACAGATTAGGCACTTTTTTTAATGCGCACTTTGGCCTTACCCCGTCTTCTCCGATCACTTTTTTTGAGCGTGTCAGCCGTGACTCTCCTAGAGGTAGGGGTCTTATTTCAGATCTTTATCACCAATTTTTGATCTGTCTTTTTCATGCTCCTCCTATGTACAGGCAGAGGTGGGAGGAGGATTGTGGCATCACTTTTTCGGATGAGGATTGGGACTCCATGGTGGATAATATATGCAAGAGTTCTAGATCTCTTTCGGTTCATGAGACGGCCCTTAAAGTTTTAACCAGATGGTATTATACTCCGTCCAGACTACATACAATGTTTCCACAAACATCCCCTTTATGTTTCCGGGGCTGTGGCCGCACAGGTACTTTGGTCCATATGTTTTGGGATTGCCCAAACATATCTTTGATCTGGCGTAAGATATCTGAGGTGGCTACCTCACTATCGGGCAACCCGATACAGTTGTCTATACAGACTTGTTTATTGGGGGTTCATATCCCAGGGGTCTCTGATGCCACTCTGAGATTGCTACATACATTATGTATTGCCACTTTGTGGTCCATTGCCCTGCATTGGCGGTCTAATGCTGTACCCTTGGACTCTGTTTTACACAGAATTGACGCTGTAATGCTTATGGAACGTATTCATTATACACTACTGGATAAGATGCACTTATACGATAAAAAATGGGAGTCATGGAAGGATTGTAGACATTTATTGCATGATTGACAACATCCCCGGTAAAGAATGGCTGACATATATTGTTGATAGCTGTATCACTCAATCTGTTTTATCATTTATGTATCTCATGCACTCATAACTTTCTTTCTTCCTCTATCTTCTTTTTTATGTTAATATACTTTTATGTATTGTACGTTTCAAATGTGCCATATTTTTGTTGACAATATCACTTTCATACTGTGCTGTTGTTTTACTGTCTACTTATGTACAATAAAATCGTTTGTAAACAAATTAGCCAATGTGATTGTCTGGATTTGTTTTCTCATTTTGTCTCTCATAGTTGAGGTCTACCTATGATGCCAATTACAGGCCTCTCTCATCTTTGTAAGTGGGAGAACTTGCACAATTGGTGGCTGACTAAATACTTTTTTGCCCCACTGTATCTTCTCCACTCTCTCTACCCAGTCCTTTATTTTCGGTGTCTGTTGTTTCCTCCAAAACTTGGGTATCAGTCCCTTCGCTGCATTTAGATAATACAATAATCCAGTTTTTTTATATTTTTTTAACCGAAAACTCGGTATCAAAAAGAAGGCAAGTCTCGGGGTCCTTAGGAATATTTACCTCTGTTATCTCCTGAATTATACTCGCTATATCCTCCCAGTATTCTTGAATTTTGTGACACTCCCACCATAAGTGTATCATTGTACCTCTCTCTCCACATCCCCGCCAACATAAAGGTGAGTTGTCTGCATTGTGTGCTACATTCGGTGTAATATACCATTTTACTAAACACTTAGAATTCATTTCTATTACCTTCATATTTAAATTTCCATGAATAAAACTATATATTTTCTTTTGTTTTCCCTCATCAATTACTTCTAAATCCCTTTCCCACTTCTCTATAAATAGTGGCCTTGTAGCCGTGATTAATCCTGTGAGAATTTTATATATTTTAGTGATCCCATGCTTCCCATCTCCTCTTGTATCTAATAAGTGCTCAAAGGGGTTCCAGTCTTCTTTTTTTTTTAATGGCATTGGTAGACTACCTACAAAATGTTTTAGTTGACCATACCTCCTGTCAAAAGTACCAGAGAGCACACAGAGACAGATTGCACGGAACCCAACGTGCATTTATTGGGGAGGTTTTTGGGGCACAGACAACAGTTCCTTTAGTCCATAGGTCCACACCAGACACAGCAACACAGTACAGTTCTCTGGAAGGCAATATGGAACAACAGGGGTATTGTAATCCACAGGGTTAGTCCACACAGGAGGCTCCAGGCAGGGATGGGTTAAGTCCAGGCAGGTTCATGGAGAACAAGGGGTTAAGTCCAGGCAGGTTCACAGAGAACAAGGGGTTAAGTCCAGGTAGGTTCAAGGAAAACAAGGGGTTAAGTCCAGGCAGGGGATAGATCCAGTCAGGCAGATTCACAGGGACAGCAGAAGATTCCTCCACAGTGCAGGGATTCCAGGCAGCACAGACAGTCCAGGAGATGAGGAGGAGGACGGGGGATGGTCGGATGAGAGAAGCTGGCACTCAGCGCAGCCTGTCCTCACACACACATCCAGGAGAACACACGAGGGGTTTCCTTGCTCTCTCTTAAGTATAGAGATATGTGCCTTGTTGGTAACCGGATACTTCCTATCGGGTTACCATGGCAACGGGCCCTGTCTCCCAGGTCTCCAGACCTGCCCAGGTAGCTCAGAAATTTGTGCATGAGGGGGAAGGGAGGAGGGGGCCTGTTTATGGATTCCTTCAGCAGGAGGTCAGACTGCAAGCCAGGGGGGTGAAGGGCTGCCTGTGTCAGGGACACAGAGGACTAGAAGTCCCAGCATGGATGGGACAGAAGAGTGAGGGGCTGCTGAGAGGTGGGAGGTGGCAGCCAGCAAACCTGGAGGATGGGGAAGGAAGGACCAGCTCTGTGACACCTCCATTCATCTATGCTCGTAAATATATCCCTCTTACTTTCCAGTTCTCTAAGTGGACACAATTCTTCTCCATTATATGTTTTAATTGAACATCTTTCTTCTTTATCCACTTTAATACTCTCTTTACCTGGAAGAAAAAACTCTGTGGGTCCTAGGGGCATTAACAATGAATTAAATTCCCACCCCCTTTGTGTAAAGTATCCCAAACTCTCAAAACATTACGTGTAAACAAACTTGTGCTATCTTTTAATCCTCTAAATTGAGGAGGTAATCAAAAGATTTTACCTAAATTCATGTGACTTAATGTATTTTGTATATTTACCCAACTTTTCCCCTGTGCATTATGTGTCCAATCAAAAATTCTTGCCAATATTATTGAGGTATAGTATCTCTTCATATCCGGTACCACCAAATGCCTTTTCCTTTATCTCTACTTAAGATTTCATAACTTATTCTGTGCTTCTTATTTCTCCATATAAATGATGTTATAACTTTTTAAATTATTCTAAAATATGCCTCTGTGAGCTTAATTGGTATCATTTAAAATTTATATAGAATTTTAGGAACGATTACCATTTTTATCAAGTTTATCTGACCAATCCATGACTGAAATCCTCTTCCTATTTCTTTATTTTGTCCTAAATCTTATTTAATAGTGGGATATAATTTAATCTATAATCTAAGTTCTTTAAAGATACAGTAAGATTAAATATTTTAGATCTCTTTCTCTCCAAATAAAAGGGAATTCCTCCTGTAACATTTTTTTTTCTCTCTATTTGTAAGGTTTATATTTAAAATCTCCGTTTTAGTTGGGTTAATTTTTAAGTTTAACATCTCTCCATATTCTTTTAAAGATTTCATTAGGTTTGGTAATGTTATACTCGGGTTTCCTACATAGAACAACATGTCATCTGCATAAGCTGCCACCTTATGCTCGATTTCTCCTACCCAGATTCCTTTTATATCCATATTATTCCTAATAGCAGCCAAAACAGATTCCAAAGATAGGACATATAACAATGGGGACAGAGGGCATCCCTGTCTTGTTCCGTTCTGCATCTCAATATACTCGGATAATTCCCCATTTACCATTATTGCCGCCGAGGGTTGGCTATATAATTTCCTAATCCGTTCTCTCATTCTGGGTCCTATACCTATTACTTCTAAGGTATCTAACATATATCCCCAAATTACTCTTATCAAATGCTTTCTCAACATCAATCGAAAGTATCAACGTCGGAGTTCTTTCTTTCCTACTTTTTTGTATAAGAAACAAAGATCTTAAACCGTTGTCTCTACCCTCTCTCCCTGGTACAAATCCCACTTGATCTACAGTTGCAAGAAAAAGTATGTGAACCCCTTGGGATTACGTGGAGTTTTGCATGAATTGGGCATAAAATGTGCTCTGAACGTCATCTAAGTCACAACAATAGAAGAACACAGTCTGCTGAACATAATACTACACAAACATTAGATGTTGCCATGGTTTAATTGCACATAACATGTAAACATTCATAGTGCAGGGAGGAAAAAGTATGTGAACCTTTGGACTTAATAACTGGTTGACCCTCCTTTGGCAGCAATAACCTCAACCAAACGTTTCCTGTAGTTGCAGATCAGACCTGCACAACGATCTGGAGTAATTTTTGACCACTCCTCTTCACAAAACTGTTTCAGTGTAGCAATATTCTTGGGATGTCTGGTGTGAATCGCTCTCTTAAGGTCATGCCAAAGCATTTCAGTCGGATTGAGGTCAGGACTCTGACTGGGCCACTCCAGAAGGCGTATTCTGTGCTATTGCAGCCATTGTTTTGTTGAATGACTTGTATGCTTTGAGTCATTGTCCTGTTGCATCACTCATCCTCTGCGAAGCTTCAGTTGGCGGACAGATGGTCATACGTTTTCCTGCAAAATGTCTTGATAAACTCTGGAATTTATTTTCCCATCAATGACAACAATCCGTCCAGCCCCTGAGGCAGCAAAGCAACCCCAAACCATGATGCTCCCTCCGCCATGTTTCACAGTGGGGATGAGGTTTTGATGTTGGTGTGCTGGGCCTTTTTTTCTCCACACATAGTGTTGTGTGTTCTTCCCAAACAACTCAATCTTGGTTTCATCTGTCCACAGTATATTTTGCCAGTAGTGCTGTGGAACATCCAGGTGCTCTTTTGCAAACTTCAAACGTGCTGCAATATTCTTTTTGGACAGCAATGGCTTCCTCCGTGGTGTCCTCCCATGTCCTCCATTTTTGTTTAATGTTTTCCTTATTGTAGATGTGTCAACAAAAATGTTAGCATGTGCCAGAGATTTCTGTAGGCCTTTAGCTGACACTCTGGGATTCTTCTTTACCTCATGCAGCATTCTACGCTGTGCTCTTGCAGTCATTTTTACAGGACGACCACGCCTAGGGAGAGTAGCAACAGTGCTAAACTTTCTCCATTTGTAGACAGTCTGTCTTACTGTGGACACATGAACATCAAGGCTTTTGGAGATACTTTTGTAACCCTTTCCAGCTTCATGCAAGTCAACAATTCTTGATGGTAGGTCTTCTGAGAGCTCTTTTCTGCGAGGCATGGTTCACATCAGACAGTGCTTCTTGAAACCAGTAAACCCAAAACAGGTGTGTGTTTTTTAAGGGCAGGACAGCTGTCAGCAACACATCCAATATCATCACACTGATTGGAGTCAAGGTTGGCTCACTTCTGGCTCCAATTAGCTTTGGGAAAAGTCATTAAGCTAGGGCCTCACATATTTTTTCCTCCCTGCACTGTGAATGTTTACATGTTATGTGCAATTAAACCATGGCAACATCTAATGTTTGTGTAGTATTATGTTCAGCAGACTGTGTTCTTCTATTGTTGTGACTTAGATGACGTTCAGAGCACATTTTATGCCCAATTCATGCAAAACTCCACTTAATCCCAAGGGGTTCACATACTTTTTCTTGCAACTGTATATGTATCCAACTCGGCATTAAGTCCTTCAATCTACTTGCCAAAACATTTGCATATAATTTAATGTCTATATTTAATAAGGAAATTGGTCCATAGCTTGAGCAGTGAGTATTATCTTTTCCTTTTTTATGAGAACCACATGAGCTTGCAGGGATTCCTTTATCATCGCCATCTCTCCTCCCAAAGAATTCATATATATTCTCAATTTAGGTAATAGAATTTTTTCATATTTTTTTATACTATCTCACCGTATACCCATCAGGTCCTGGACTTTTCCCTGCTACTGTACTTTTTAATGCAAGGTGTATTTCCTCCTGCGTTATTGCCTTTTCAAGGGATTCTAATTGTTCTTCACATAATTTTGGTAGTCCTGCCTTTTTTAAATATGCCTGTCTTCTCTCTTTATCTCTGACTTCAGTTTCTCCTATGGTACCCTGGGGCTTAATATTATATAACTTATTGCAATATTCTTTAAACACTTTTACTATATCTTTGGTTGAATGAACCAACTCTCCTTTATTATCTTTTATTTTCTCAATATAATTCCTACATTTTTTTTTCTTCTGAGCCCTCATTAAATACTTTCCTGGTCTATCCCCCATCTATCCCTCTCAGTTATCATTTAATTAAACACTCTCCTCTTCTCTTCTTCCAGGATGTTATTTAATTCTTCTCTTTTATTTAATATCTTCTGCGTAATCTCTTTTGTTACTCTATTTTTATGTGTCAGTTCTGTGTGTGTTTACTTTTTCTCTTCTTTCCCTCTTCTTTTTTGCTTCTATCACTATTAAAATACCTCTAATATAAACCTTGTGTGCTTCCCATACCATAGCTACCGACACTTCCTCAGAGTCATTTTCTTCAAAGAATTGCTCTATTTCCTGCCTAATTTTCCACTCCGTCTCTTGCTCCTGGAGAAGTGATTCATTCAACCTCCACAATTTTCCTCCCATCTGTTCATTGCATTGCATTGTGACAGGAGAATGGTCAGAAATTGACATAGCTTCTATATTTCCTTTGACCAGAGACTCAATAAGCCTATGGTTCAACAGTATGTAATCCAATCTAGAATACATCTCATGTGCATGGGAGTTAAAGTTGTAGTCTCTTACCTTCATATGTTTAATTCTCCAGATATCTACAAGTTGACATTGAAATAACATTTTTTTCAAGTTTTTCAGAGATCTACTACTATCTCTCAGCACAAGAGAAGCCACATCCATTTGTGGATCCATATAAAAATTAAAATCTCCAGCCACAATCAAATCCCCTTTTTTGAAATTCATTAATTTCCTCAGAATATTTTTTAAATATACCTAAGGGTTCTTATTCGGGCAATAAATGTTTGCTAATGTACATTCTATTTCCTGTAGTTTTCCTTTCAAGAACAGGAATCTCCCTTCTGGATCTACCAATCTCTCTTCCAGCTTAAACCTTATATTTTTCACAAATCCTATTGCCACTCCCTTTGCACGTTTAATTGGGGAATCTGCATAATGCCACTCTGGACTGTAACTTCACATTTGTTTCTTGTACTAGATGTGTCTCTTGTAGAAATACCACTGAAGAGAGTCTATGTTGAAGTTCTTTAAATATCTTAAATCTCTTCCCTGGGCTATTTAAACTTTTAACATTGTATGTCACAAAGTGAATCTCTTCCGTTCTTCTCTTTTTCTAATCTCTCATCCTTCTTCTCCCATCTCCCTCTCTTCCCTATACCTTCGTCGTCCTCCAAGATTTCTCCAGATTAATATATCTCCCAATTTCCTGCATAATCTCAAGTTCCCAGCACCCCCCCCCCATATCCTTCTACCTTTCCCTCCTCCTCCCATCCCCTCCCCCCTCCCCTTTTAGCCTATTCTTTTGCCTTTGAATCATTTGCGGCGTTACTTCCACTTTTTGATTCTACTTTCGTGTGGAGCTCTAATCATGAACACCTCTTCCCAATTGCCCTCCCCCAACGTCCTACAAAAAAAAAAAAACACAGAGAAACGGAGCAGCTACCATAACCCCCCCTCACTCTCCCCCCCACCCCACCCAGGAATATCTATTTTCTGCAACTCAAGTCTTTCGCAGAAGTCTCTCAGCTCTTCAGGGAACTTTAATCTTGCCGATCGTCCATTTATCCAGCCGATCAAACATACTGGGGACCCCCACCTGTATCGAACGTTCTGCTTCTTCATTTGATCTACTAATGGTTTTAATATTTTCTTTCTTAACAATGTCTCTATGGCTAGGTCTGCAAATATCTGTATATTTATTTCCCCATGCTTTATAGTAGCTCTTCCTTTCATCTTCTTCCAGATCTCTTCTTTTTCCCTATAATATCGGAATTGAGCAATGATATCTTGATCTTTCTTTTCCTCCTTCTTGGTATATTCTCCCAATTCTGCACGCTCCATCAATTTTATAATGTTCCACTGCAGATCTGTCCGTTATTGTGTTTAACATTTTCTCTACCGTTTCCCTCAGGTCTTCTCCTTGGGGTATCTCCGGAAAACCGCATATCCTTAAGTTGCATCTTCTTTTTCTATTTTCCTGTTCTTCCAATTTATATAGCATATTTCTTTGTTCCTTTTTCATTTCCACCATTTTTTTTTCTAAGATCTGTATCTTTTGAGCCTGTTTTTGTTTTTTCTTCCATCTCTTCAACTCTAGAAAGCACATATCTAAGCTCCTTATGTAACTTTCCCATCTCAATTTTTATGGATAATTCCAGATCTTTAAACATTTCTGCTATTTCTATTTTAGTTGGTAAATGTGTATCTTTATCTTTCAGGTTATCCAAAGCATTTATCTTTTCTATACCTGCTTCTTCCAAGTTTTGACTACAATTAGATACTCCCAGGGATCCTCTGGGGCTCCCACCACTACTGTTCTCCATCATATTTTTTTCTTTAATTCCACTTAGTCTCTCGGGGGTCTGTTTGTCCTGCCCGGGGATTTATTTCTTAATTGAACTTGAGATGGAGTCTTTTGGTCCGCTCCATTTTGTTGTTTTGTTCTTCATTTTGCTATATTTCAGATGTCTACTAGAGTTAATATTCTCCTCCTTTTTGTATTTTCTCCTTCTTCTTTCCCCCTATCTCCCTCCTGGACCCCCTACAGGGACCCTGTATTTTTATTTGAAAAAACTAGGACCCTCTGAAGTCTCCGTCGTGACCCCTATATGCAGTCCTTTAACAGTCCATATTTACTTCATTAGTCCTTATAACATATAACATATATTACATATTTCTTCTGACACTCTCACTCACCCTTAGACTTTCACTTTTCTACTTCTGGGGGTGTGGCTTCTGTTGATCTTCTTGAGGGGCCACAAGAGAGAGCCCCTTTCTTCGACAGTCTCCGTGGTGAGGAATTCCCCTTCATAGACCAGCTTTTTGCCCCTTTGCCTCCTCTCACACTCCACTTCGATCTCAGTTCATTCTCCTTCACTAAAGAGACAGGGAGAACCCGGGAGACCCAGAGAGAGATGAGAGAGGGATGGGGGGAGAGAGGGGAGATTGGCTCTACATACACTCCCCTATGCCAGGCAGTGTCTCCTCCCTAGGTTTCCCCGTGACCAGTCACTTGGCCTCCCGGCGTCCTTTGAGCTTGTTCCCTGGGCTTTCGTCCTCTCAGCTCCACCTCCTCCTTCACATTCCCACAGTCCTCTCAGCACACCGAGGACTGCTGGACACCGACCCGGGTGCTGGATCTCTTCCGTGGAACTCAGCGGCTCGCGTTTCCCCCTCCTGCTCTGCTTCCAAAGGTCATTACAACCTTTCAGCTGGACGTTGGGGGAGCCTGGGTACGGGAGATCTTACCTCAATCTCCGGTTCAGCTCCATAGTCAGGCTCCTCCCCCGACTGAGCACTTCCAGAAATCACTTTCCTGTCCTGAGTGAGGGAAATGTTCCTCATTGAAGTCCTGCCTTCCTGTACATCAGGGGTCCCACACAACCCTGGAGGTGTATTAGTGCCTTGAGTGTGGGAAATGTCTTCTAGATGAATGTTGCTGGACATCCCAGCTCTCATGTGGGGAAGAAGCACACCCTGATATACACCTCAGATATACTTCATGGCTGATCTTCGTCATGACAGGAGCAAACCAACCCCACAACCTTTCCGACCACTGGGTCTGGGTGAGTGGGTCTAGATGAGACCTCCATAGGAGAGTGCTGTGGGGCATGCAGAGTCTGTTGCTTGGACCCAGGTTTTGGTGATTGCTAGGAGGTTTAGGGAGCGGGAGACAAAGAGGGCATGAATGGAGGTGAGCTTGTTGCAGAACAAGCGGGCGTTCCAGAGTGCGCGTGAGAACGGGAGGGTGGTTTTGGGGAGCAGGGGGACAGATATAAGATTGAGGGGGTTGCGGCAGTTTATGGAAGAAAGAGGATGTCTTGTGTGTGGGCGAGGTAGTGGAGGACCAGGGTTTGGGGAGATATCCCCAGAGGTTAGGAGAAGAAGGGTGAGAAAGGTGGCATGGGAGCGGGATGTATAGGAGCACGTATGTCTTCCAGTTCTGGTGTTCGGGTCAGCAGGAGAGTGGAGTTTCAGGAGGAGGTGATGAGAGCAGTAGTAGGGAGATGGAAGCAGTGAAGGTGAGATGTTCAGTTGTTTGGGTGGAGCAGAGGGACAGAGAAAAGAGATTTTGGGGACGCAGGAGAGGAATATGAAGAGGAGTAGAGGAGGCATTTCCAAAGGTAAACGGAGTGGGAGTCAGGTGTGGAGAAGAGTTTCCCTGGGTGCTTGATTGCAGATGGTCCAGTGTGCAGTGGAGTTTTTTGTAGTTGTGTCTAGAGTTCTCGTGCTTAAGTTCAGTAGAGTTCAGTTACGTGTCATGTGGCCAAGGGTAGTACTGGCCCCAGGGGATCTATGGCGCCCGGTGCCGGTGTAGAGGAGTAGTAGCATAGTTGGATCAAGCTACAAGTTCCAATTTGTGTAAGTTCTAGATTGTAAGGTGAAGTTTGACTCAGGGCGGTGGGGGATGGATGTCAGCTGTACTCATGGGGGGTAGAGTAAAAGGGCCTCAGGTCCGGGTCCGGCTGCGTTGTGGTAGGCTGTGGCAGGTCTCTGTTCAGGCCGTGTTGTGGTAGGCTGTGGCAGGTCTCACAGACCAGGTTCATCTGCTGGGTTCAGGTGGAGATAGGCCCGCTCTAGTTCCCTCATTCTGGTGTGGGTAGGGATGCGTGTGCGAGGTTCCTTTGGGCTGCAGGCTCACAGCTGCTCAGGTGACCGGGGAGTGTGCCGTGGTGGTCCTTTAAGGCTGCAGGCTCATTGTTGGATGGATTTCTGGGGGAGTGTGCTGTGGTAGGCCGTGGCAGGCCCCGCCAAGCCGGGTGCTGCAGTCACCTTGGAGGGGAAGGGGGGGTCTAGGTGACTAGGTAGGGTTGGGGAAGCCTTTGGGGCTCGCCCTCCACCATTATTGGGGTGGCAGGAGACTGGTGGGCGGCCAAATTGAATGCTGTAGGCCGCGGACTTGATTGGAATAGGCCGTGGCAGGCCCTGCTAGGTCAGGTGCTGCAGCTGCAGGAGGCTTTCAGTGTCTGCCCCCTGCTGCTGCTCAGATGTCAGCAGACCGGTGGGCAGCCAGTAGGAATCAGGGCCCAGTGGCCTCAGGTGTTGAAGGCCATGTGGCAGGCCCAGCCGGGTTGGACGCCGTGGTGGAGCTCTGGGCTGCATGGTGGGGACTCTGGTGGAACCGCTCCCCCCCTCCAGGAGCACGGAGGGTTGGGGAGACCCCCGGTGGCCATCATCCGCCCGCTGGTCCCAGATAGGGGTGAGTGGGCAGTGTAGGCAACCGGAGCTCGGATCTATGCAGCTGCTCCGGTCGCCATGTTGGCAAATTGTAGACTAACTTTCACCCAGACTAAATAATAAACCTAAATAATTTATTATTTAATCATTAATTTATTTTCAAAGAAATGTTGCAGAATAACTTTTTGGCCTAAATTTATGAAGAAAGATTTTTTATTTGCAAAATTTTATAACAGATACTAAGAAAAACATGTTCTCCAGTTTTTTGGCATTTTTTCACGTATATCACGTGAAATGAAAACCCAGTGATGATTAAATACCACCAAAAGAAATCTGTCTCAAAACAATTATAAAGGCGGGAGGAGCCTGAACATGGCACTAAGCATGAGTTCATGATGAGAACTCCCGGCACCTGAACCCTTACCGAGGTCCTGCCGTGTGGAGAAGGAGGCTAGGGGAACCACAGATGACTCTCAATATGAAAGAGGTCCCCTAAGCGGAGAGCATGTCCCCAGAGCTTGCTGAGTGGAAGTGGAGTGGTGGAGAAAGAGACCGGAGGATCCCTGGGACTGGAGGGAGCCGGGAGGATGCCGAGCGGTCATGTGACTCAGAGCAGAGGAACAGTGAGAGGAGAGAAGCCGGCCAGCGTTCAGGAAGGGAGAAAGCTTCAGCTTGTGTCTCCCAAGCACTGGCTCACTGGGACAGAGGATGAGACCCTGCTGGGATATTCTGGAGTGTCACCCCCCGAATATGCCTGTTATCAGGAAGGTGCACTGAGGACAGCACCCCCCCAAAAGAAGAATCTGGAAGCCACCTCACTGAAGAGAAAAGAAGTGGCAGCTAAGAGAGTGAGTGAGAGCGGCGGGAGAAATACAATGTACTGTGAGAATTTATATTGGAAATAAAACTGAACTTGAAAGTAATGTAGAGGGGGGTATGTATCCAGGAGGGCTTATTAAAAAGTCTAATTAAGAGAAGAAGTGGTTAAAGGATAAAAGCAAGAAATAGAAGATCTGAAAGAGGTTCAGAACCGGACAGTGCATTTTCAGGGAAAGAGGGGGACAGAAAAGGAGGAGGAAGGAGAAAAAAAAAAAGAAAGGAGGAAGAAAGATATTCCTCCGAAGCAGTGGATTTTTTTTTCTCTTTTTCCCTGCCCTACCTTTCTAGCTGATTGGGAATTGAAGTTAATAGTAAAATGAAAAATAAAATGTCAAAAGGGAGGAGGTCCAAAAGATCTCACAAACTAGTTCAATTAAAAAACATATACCGTTGCAGGAAAAACATACTCCCGAAAGACAAACAATAATAAATGGTAGCTGTGAGATGGAAAATATTTAAGACATTTCTAGACTATCCCTAGGAATGGCAAATACTAGCCAAAGTATAGAAGATACAGATATAGATAAAACAAGGGTGTTGGAGAATGTAGAACAACAAGAGAAGAGTTCACATTTGCCTACTAAAATAGAAATAGCAGAAATGTTTAAAGATCTGGAAAAATCTATAAAACAAGAAATGGTGAAACTACATAAAGATCTAGGGTAGATATTGTCAAGAGTTGAAGAGATGGAGGAAAAATTGGACAAACACTCCCAAGTAATACATGTATTGGAAAAAAGAATAACAGACATGAGCAAAGAACAAAGAAATCTGCTGTCACGATCCGCCTGGCGGCGTCTCTATCGGTTCACAGCACGGAGTTCCTCAGGGCGCGGGGTTTAAGTCCCAATCTGCTTGTTCACCAGGACCCCGGATGGTGGGGATGGACTTGGAGCAGACTGAGACCAGGTTGCGACCCCTGAGTACGTCCGACAGTGGTAGAGAGCACCGTCGGAGGAGTGCGGGGTAAGGAGTCTGATGTGAAGAGGCTGGCGGACCTGGTGACCAGGAACGATCCCTGCGGGATGGATGGATCGTCTGGGTGGATGGAAGCGTACTCAGGCAGGCCAGGTCAGCAACGTGCGGGCAGCGAGGTACCGGAGGAGTAGGCAGAGAATGGTCGGGGTCACAAGCCGGGTTCAGTAACTAGCGGACAGCGTGGTACAGAGGGTCAGGCAGAAGGATGGTCAGGCAAGCCAAGGGTTAAGCAGAATACAATCAGCAGGGTCAGGTACAAGCAGAGGTCGGCAACAGAGTAACACAGGATCAGGTGTCAGGAACAGAACACAAAAGACCAAATGGCAATTTGACATACCTCTAGTCCTGTTTAAATAGCCCGCCCTGCGCTGTCATTGGTGCGAGGCGCGCGTCCGTGATCGCGAGTGCGCATGTGCGGCCATCGTGATCGCCCAAGTCCCGCTGCTTCGGGCGCATCGGTGTCCTGCGCATGCGCCGCCCGGCGCATCGCGGCAGGGAAACCGATCCCTGACATCTGCTATATAAAATCAAAGATCAGGAAAACAGGGATAGAAGACGCAATTTAAGGATCCAAGGTCTCCCAGAGACCCCCAAGGAGAAGATCTACAGGAAACAATAAGGAAAATGATAGATACAATATTGAACAGAACTTTAATCAAGCCGTTTAAACTCGATGGAGTATATAGAATAGCCAAACCCCAACAACAAGAAGGCAGTAAAGGAAACCCAAGAGATATAATTGTACAATTCCATTATTATCGGGATAAAGAGGAGATATGGAAAATTGTAAAGAAAGAGCAATAATAAAGTATGCGGAAGTAAATATACAGATTTGTGCTGATCTCACTAGCGCCTTTAACCACACGCAACATCAGATTCCAACCTCTCCAGCCCCGGCAGACTGATCACACCAAAACCCTCAAACGAAACAGTCGTGCCCTGGAGCGACTATGGCGCAAAACAAAATCCCAACAAGCCTTCACCCGCTACAAATCTGCCTTCCACACCTACACCTCCTCCCTCCACGCAGCCAAAC
The DNA here is from genome assembly GCF_062004578.1 of Staurois parvus. Classification (NCBI taxonomy): domain Eukaryota; kingdom Metazoa; phylum Chordata; class Amphibia; order Anura; family Ranidae; genus Staurois; species Staurois parvus. Next base: position 2,824,446 of record NW_028318017.1, read on the forward strand.
AAGCCTACTTCCTGACCCTCATCAAGACCCTCTCCTCCAATCCTCGCCGACTCTTCTCCACCTTCAACTCTCTACTCTCTCTACCCCCACCTCCACCCAGCACCTCACTCACCGCCCTTGAGATTGCCAATCACTTCAAAAACAAGATTGACACAATTCGCAAGGACATCGCCGTATCTCACACGCCCTCTCAACCCGTCCCCTCTCACACAGCTACCCCCTCATCCCTCCTCCCCCTCGACATAACCCGCAGGGACTTCGTCGCTGCTCAAACTCCCTCCAACCCCCTTCCCCCTCACTCAGCTACCCCCTCATCACCCCTCTCCCACGGCCCCACCACTGCTCTGACCTCCTCTTCCACCCCACCCTACATTCCTCATACTGAAGCTCCCCCAACACTCCGCACCTTTGACCTTACCACCATCGAGGAAGTCTCCAAGATCCTCTCTGATGCCCGCCTCACCACCTGCCCCCTCGACCCTATTCCCTCACAACTCCTACGACCTCCCTCCCCCTCCATCCTGCGCTCCCTCACCCACATCTTCAATCTCTCCCTCTCCTCAGGCACTTTCCCCTCCCCTCTGAAACATGCACACATCACCCCCATACTTAAAAATCCCTCCCTGGACCCCAATGACCCGAACAACCTAAGACCCATCTCCCTGCTCCCCTTTACATCTAAACTCCTCGAGCGCCTCGTCTACACCTGCCTATGCTCTCACCTCAACGACAACCACCTCCTCGATCCCCTACAATCTGGCTTCCGTCCCCTACACTCCACCGAAACCGCCTTACTCAAACTCTCCAACGACCTTCTAACCGCCAAAGCTAATGGCCACTATTCAGCGCTCCTACTCCTCGACCTCTCTGCGGTCTTCCACACAGTCCACCACCCCCTCCTCCTCAAAATACTACACTCCCTCGGCCTCAGAGATTCTGCTCTCTCCTGGCTCTCATCCTACCTGTCACAACGCTCTTTCAGCGTTACCTATAATGCTACCACCTCCCCCTCACTCCCCCTCTCTGTTGGGGTCCCTCAAGGCTCTGTCCTTGGGCCCCTTCTCTTCTCCATCTACACCTCCTCCCTTGGCCAACTCATACACTCTCATGGCTTCAACTACCACCTCTATGCTGACGACACACAAATCTATCTCTCAACCCCCCACCTCACCCCCTCGGTCTCTGCCCGAATCACACACCTACTGAGCGACATATCAGATTGGATGTCGCTCCACTTCCTTAAACTGAACCTCTCCAAAACCGAGCTTCTTATCTTCCCCCCAGCCCGGACCCCACCCCCCATTGACTTCTCCATCACATCCAACAATGCCAATATCAAACCCGCCCTGCAGGCCAGAGTACTTGGTGTCATTCTGGACTCCAACCTATCCTTCCAGCCCCAAGTCCAATCTTTAACAAACTCATGCAGACTCCACCTCCGCAACATCACCAGAATCCGCACGTTCCTAACCCCAGAAACCACTAAACAGCTCATCCACTCCCTCATCATATCACGTCTTGACTACTGCAACTCCCTCCTCACTGGCCTGCCTCGCCGCTGGCTATCCCCGCTTCAGTCCATCCTGAATACGGCTGCCAGACTCATTCACCTTTCCAACCGCTCCGTTTCCGCCACCGCCCTCTGCCAATCCCTCCACTGGCTTCCGATTGCGCAACGGATCAAATTCAAAATCCTAACACTGACGTACAAAGTCGTCCACCATACTGCCCCGTACTACATCACTGACCTAATATCCAAGTACCACCCAGCGCGCACACTCCGCTCCTCACAAGACCTCCTTCTCTCTAGTTCCCTGGTCTCCTCCTCCCATGTACGCCTCCAGGACTTCTCCAGGGTGTCACCCATCCTCTGGAACTCCCTGCCCCAACCCATCAGATTATCACCTACTCTCCTCTCCTTTAGGTACACCCTGAAAACCCACCTCTTCAGGGAAGCCTACCCCACCCCCTGCTAACGTGCCAACCTCCTCCACTCTTCCTACCACTCCATCCCCCACAGCTATCTCCTCCTGTGCCACCATCCCCTCCCTCCTAGATTGTAAGCTCCAAAGAGCAGGGCCCTCGATCCCCTCATGTTTTGCATTGTATTGGTATTGTTCTGTCACATGTTCTGTCCCCCTTTGTAATGTACAGCGCTGAGTGAACTATTGGCTCTTTATAAATACTGTATAATAATAATAATAATAATAAATAATAATAATAATCTTACAGAAGAAACATTGATAAGAAGGAGATCTTTAAAAACCATTACTGGAACAAATGAGAAGGCAGAATGTTCAACATAGATGGGGTTTTCCAGCTTGCCTGATAGGATGGAAAAATGGACGATCAGCAACATTGAAGTTTCCTGAGGACCTGAAAGACTTTTGTGAGAGACTTGAAATGCAGAGAATAAATATTCCAGAATGGGAGGAAAATGAGGAGGAAATGTGGGTGTTGGAAAAAGATAGGTGGCAGGCTTCAAAAAGAGGGGAGTGAGAATAGAGAAGATTGAGGGAGTAAGAGAAGGAGGAGCAAAAGGTGCTTTTGTTAAATTTTTTTTTCTTCTCTCTCCGTACTGAATATTTTAGCTTCCCTCCTCTTTTTTTTTTTTTTTCTTTAGAGGGAGAGGGTGAGAGGAAAGAGAATAGAGGAGAGGGTTTTTTTTTTTTTTAATGTTGTTTGCTCCACGGTCTCTTGCTCCTTCGAAGACTAGGGATTAAGTATTAAGTTTTGTTCTGTCTTTGGCGGGATGGGGGAAGGGAAACGGGCATGTTCAGAGCTACACCTCAGGTTGAATCTAGGGTGGAAATGGATCCACAAATGATTCATAAGCAAACAAAAGGCCTAAATGGGGAAAGGAGGGAGGGAGGGAAAAAGGGGTAGCTGGAGGTAGATTGAAGTTCCATGAGAAAAGAGGGGGGAGAGAGGAGGGAAGGAGAAGAGAAAAAACAAGCAAAAAGGAAAAAAAAATGGAGGAGTTTCATTTTATGACTTACAATGTTAAGGGTCTAAATAGTTCAGGGAAAATTTTAAAAATCCTCAAAGAAATACAACATTGATTCGCCTCAGTAGTATTTATGCATTTGACACATTTAACACAGTAATAGGGTTTGCGAAGAATATAAGATTTAAGTTTGAAGAAAAGATGGAGGACCCGGAGGGGAGGTATTTGTTCCTAAAGGGAAAATTACAAGAAAAAGAATGTACATTGGAAAAGTGTCACGGTATAGGTGCTCTGCCAGGATTACCCAATTAAATTACATTTCAGTCCCCATTAAATTACAGTTCAGTCCCAGTTAAATCCATTACATTTCAGTGCCAGTTAAATCACCTTCCATCCTGTTGTTCTGCTCTGCCCCCTGCTCAGTAATGACCCCCCTCCACCTCTCATCCTGCCACGGCTCTTTGAAGCCAAGCCACACAGGACAAGAGGTACGACTCCTGTAACCCTCTATCATATTTTCTCCCCATCCAGCGAGGCTGGAGGGGAAAAGATAGCCTCCTCGCAGGGAAGTTCACACCTCTCCGCAGAGAGGTGCAAACCTCCTGCGGGGATGTTCTGGGACGTGGCGTCATGCTGATGCCACGTGGTCCTGGCATCTGCAGCATGGGCACGGGGAGTTCCCACGCTTGTGGATGCCGCCGGACAAAGGCCGTGCTCATGAGAGCGCAACCTGTGTCCAGAGGGGCGTGCCTCATTGCTGAGTGCCAAGGCACGCTCACCGTTGCCAGGATGACTGGGAAGCATCCTGAATCAGTTAAGAAGACCGATGCCGGGCTCCCCGGCCATCCATTCCGCTGCCAAACCACAGAGAGATCCCAGCTGAGGTGGGACCTTCGTGGTCACTCTGCAAGAAGCCCCCAGGATAAGTGGGACACCTACGCAGGCTGCCACTCTGCAAGCCCCAGGATAGGGGGAGAACCACACCAGCTGCCCTCTGCAAATCCCCAGGATAGGGGGGACACCTCCACAAGCTGCCACTCTGCAAAGCCCCAGGATTATTATTATTATTATATAGTATTTATAAAGCGCCAATAGTTCGCTCAGCGCTGTACATTACAAAGGGGAACAGAACATGTGACAGAACAATACCAATACAATGCTAGGAAGAACTATGCCAGCTGCCCTCTGCAGGCACCCAGGACTTGGGGATGATTATTACCACGGACTATGCTACGCATACTCTGGATTCAGGGCAAGCACTTGCTGCCATACAGTCTTGCTCCACTGTGAACCAGGGCACCCCTTCCAGATCCGTGAGTGTATGCTCCCCTGTTTTTCCCCTGAACTGTTCCTGTACTCAATCTCCACCTCCCTGTTTGGATTACAAACTGCTGTAGAGACTTTAACTTTGCCCCTGGGGCTGGACTACAATTATTTTGAGCCCTCTCCTTGCAATTTCCCATACTGGGTACTGCCACACTCCCTGCATCCCCAATTGAGTGACTGTCATTTGTTTTAATAAAGCTTTGTGTGTTTGCCATCTGCTTTGCGTGTTCTGTCCTGCCTACCCTCCGTCACAAATACATTTATTGCCCCAATAAAAAACCTGAGGTATTTCTAAAAAAAGAAAAACAAAATTGAGTACTGTCCGTGATACTTTTTTTATTTGCACTAACATACAATTTTGAGGACAATCTTTCGGGGTATGTCCCCTTCTTCAAGGTCCAAGCAGTACTATACAAATCACAAAGTTACAGCAGAATGTTAGAAGAGATGAAGAAAAAAAAAAGAGACTAGAGATAAGATACAGCAAAAGCGAGGGGGGAGTCAAGCTTCAGCTTATAGTCATAAAACTGTTGGATAATGATTGAGGAATCCCATGTCCAAGTTAAGGCCGTTATCTCTTGTGTCAAATAGAATTATCATTCTTTTTTCAAAAGTTTCTTTCCTGAATGGATTTGAAATTTCCTTTAAGAACTAAAACATTGAGGTCTCCCATTGTGTGGTCTGGTTGTGCGAAATGGTGTCCTACAGGTGTGCAAAAATCATCTTCTTTATGTTCCTTGATGGTATGTCTGTGCAAATTCATCCTTGTTTGCAACTTCTGTCCTGTTTCGCCAACATAAGATCCTTTGCTGCATTTTCTGCACTGGATAAGGTACACAACTACTGGAGGTGCAGCTGTATGATCCGGAGATATTGAAGATCCCTTTTGAGTGTCGGACACTTTTTGATGGATTGATTTGGTTGCAGAGTTTGCAGTGTTTTGTATTGCAGGGTTTGCTTCCATTATTTGTGACATATTTCTTTCAGAGTTCCATCCTCTGTTATGATGGGTTGTATATCTTTTATTATTTTTCTTCTTCCTTCTAGTGCTGGTTTGTATGTGGTTACTAGAGGTACACAGTTGGTTGTTTTTTTTCTTTGTACTGAAGTATATTTTCCCTTCGGGTTCTCAAGGCTGTGTTTATGCTGGTGTTGATAGTTTTGTCCTTGTAACCTTTCTTATGGAAGGAGTCTGCTAGTGTCCCAAGATGTTTATCTCTGTCTCTTGGGTCAGAACATACTCGGTGGTATCTAATGGCCTGACTGTGTATGATGGCACGTTTTGTGTGTTGGGGGTGGAAGCTAGAATTGTGGAGGTAGTTGCATCTGTCGGTGGGTTTCCTGTATATTGAGGTGTGAAGCGTATCATCCCTGATGTATACTGTGGTGTCTAGGAAGTTGACGTGTGTTTGAGGATTCCATTTTTAGTTTGATTGATGGATGAAAAGTGTTGATCAATGAGTAAAATTGTTTTAGGTATTCTTCACCTTCTGTCCATATGATGAAAATATCATCAATATAGCGATAGTATCTGTATGGTTTTTGTTCCATGTTCAGGAATTTTTCCTCCAGGTCAGCCATAAATAAATTGGCATATTGGGGTGCCATTTTACTTCCCATCGCAGTACCCATACATTGAAGATAGATGTCTTTATTGAAGGCAAAGTAGTTGTGTGTAAGTATGAATTCAATGAGCTGTGTAACATCCTCAGCAGTGTATTTGTGGTTTGGTGAGGATGATAAGGATCTGTAACATGCAGCTAATCCATCCTTGTGAGGGATATTACTATACAGGGATACTACATCCATAGTCACTAGAAGTGTATTAGATGGTAATTGCTGGATGTTGTTGATCTTGTTCAGAAAGTCAGTTGTGTCTTTCAGGAAACTAGCAGTATTCATGACTAGCGGTTTTAACATTTTCTCTACAAAGCCTGAGATTTGTTCGGTGAGTGTATTCATACCTGTTATGATGGTCTGCCTGGATTTCCTGGCTTGTGGACTTTGGGCAGCATGTAGAAGTCCCCAATTTCTGGATGATCCGGAATCGCATTTATAAGTTCTGAATGTAGGTGGGCTGGAAGTGTTTTAATGAGACCTTTTAATTGCTTTGTAAAGTCCTGGGTCGGATCATAATCCAGTTTCTTATAGTAGATGGCATTTTCCAGCTGCCTCTGGCCTTCTTGTATGTATTTGTTTGTATCCATCACAACAACTGCTCCCCCTTTGTCCGCTGGTTTGATGGTGATGGGCTGATTATTGCGCACATCGTGTATAGCCCTTCGCTCTAGTGGTGAAATATTTTACAGAATTTTCTTTTGCTGGGTGGATATCAGGGATGTAGCTCGCAATCTGAAGCTATCAATATTTAGTTTGGGGTTGCATCCTTGTAGAGGTGTGAAGCAGCTGTTCTTTTTCTTTGTGTAGCACTTCATTGTCCTAGGATTCCTTTCATTATTGTGGAAATATTCTTTGAGCCTTAGTCTCTTGAAGATATCCTCCATATCTGACAATACTTGTAAATGATCCAATTTGGTGGTTGGGCAGAATGTAAGGCCTTTGGAGAGGATGGTTAATTCTGGTTCAGAAAGTTAATGATTTGACAAGTTGATGATTCCAAGTTCCTCTGTTATATCCACATTTTCAGTCAGGTCAGCACTTACACAAGGGATCCCTTGGGATTCCGGATTAGATTCCAGGTCACTGATAGTAGGAGGTATAGATGTTGGGTTGCTTTCATGTTTAGGTTGTATCCAAAAGGTCTGCTCTTGGTGCAGCTTCTGAAGTTTTTTTTGTTTCCCATTCATGGCAAGTTTTTGTGTTTGTCTTTGTAAAGTTTCCAATTCATTCTTGATTTGGTTAACCACTTGCCACCCAGCCACTGTAGAAATACAAGAACAGAGCGGCACGGGCAGGCAAAACCACATTTTAAAACGTGTGTTTTGTAAACAGGTAGGGGGCGCGTGTGAGGTGCACCTCCGCCCTACCTGTCCCGCCGATCACAGCCGCGGATGTCAGTCACCTGGTCACAGCCAGTCCTTACCGGCTATCTCCCGGCGATCGGCAGCAATCAGTGACAGAGCACAGCTGCAGTAGCTGTGCTTTCTGTCACTTCCCTGACAGCTCCAGGACACGGTGATCGGGACAGAAGAGTTTCTCTCTCCCGATCAGCCGTGTCCCCTGCAGTACACACCCCCGCCCCCTAGTAAAACACTCCCCTCACACAGATAACCCTTCCCTGCAAAATCAACGTAACCCTTCCTCCCCAGTGCCATTAGTACAGTGTCAGTGGTTTTTTTTTGCACTGATCACTGTACCCCCCAGTGTCAGAATGTCCGCCGCAGTCCCACAGTCCCGCCATAAGTCGCTGATCACCGCCATAAGTCGCTGATCGCCGCCATAAGTCGCTGATCGCCGCCATTATTAGAATAAAAAAAAACCCTAAAAATCCCAGTATCTTTCCCGCCATTTGTAAACGCTATAGCTTTCACGTAAACCAATTAATTTACACGTATTGGGTTTTTTTTTTTAGCAAAGACATGTCGCAGAATGCATTTTGGCAAAATTTTTTGACTAAATTTGATTTTTAAATATTGTTTTTTTTCCTCAAAATTGTCAGCCTTTTTTTTTATAGCGCAAAAAATAAAAACCGCACAGGCGATCAAATACCACCGAAAGAAAGCTCAATTTGTGGGAAAAAAAAGGATGTAAATTTCATTTATGTACCGTATTGCATGACCGTGCAATTGTCCGTTAAACTAGTGCAGCGCTGTATAGCAAAAAAATGGCGTAAATTGCAGTATCTATACCATAGTTTGTAGACGCTATAACTATCACACAAAGCAATCAATATACACTTATTGGGATTTTTTTTACCAAAAACATGGAGCAGAATACATTTTGGCCTAAATTTATAACCAACTTTGAGTTTACTATATATTTTTTATAGCTGAAAGTAAAAAATATTGTTTTTCTTCAAAATGTTTGGCCTTTTTTTGTTGATAGCGTGAAAAATAAAAAGCACACAGGTGATCAAATACCACCAAAAGAAAGCTCTATTTGTGTGAAAAAAAGGACGTAAATTTCGTTTGGGTGCAGCATTGCATGACCGCGCAATTATCAGTTGAATTAGTGCAGCGCCGAGTTGCAAAAAGAGGCGTGGTCATTAAGGGGGTAAATCCTCTGGAGGTCAAGTGGTTAATGTTAGTAGGGTCCAATGTTGTTAGGGTTTCAAACAAAGACTGATTTGTATCTGGATAGTTACCCTTTTTCCATACAGTTTGTGAATGAGGTGATTCCTTAATCTCTCGCTGGTGCGTCTGCAAAGTCCTTCTGCATAAGGAGAGTTAATTGTATTTACGCAAGGATTTTTAATTCGGAGGCCTTGTGGTATGAGTGTAGCAGGCTCCTTGTACAAGAGGATTCAGAAGGAATCGCATGTTCAGCAGTCAGTCCTTTCTCTCTCTCTCCTATTTGTAAAACCTGGGCATTCTGCCAAGTTCATGACTCATCCACTACACAGCAAAGAACGCTGAGAGGGGAGGAAGCAGGAAGTGAAGGGGAGAACAGAGAGACACAAGGCTGGAGAAAAGACAGGGACATGTGGAGCCCGTCCAAGCAGAGGAGGAGGCACTACAGCACCCAGCGCGGATAGAGGGACCCTGCTGTGTGTTCAGAGTCTGGTGAGCTGTCCCCCTGGAGAGAGTAAGACACACCATTTACACTTTGCATATAGACTGGGACATCCGCACCCCACTGCTGGGATCTCACCCATCCGGGGCCCTGTGCAAGCCACAGATCCCCCTGCCTGCTTTGCCCCTCACCACCAGTGTAATTGAGACTGTCTGCCCCGGGGACTGACACATACTGGGAGATTGCATCCTGCGACTGCCCCTGGTCTTGGGGTGCTTTGTGTTGCTCTAGACACTGAGATTGGACCCTCTCAGCCCAGAAACCTAGTGAAATCGGATGTAACCCACACCAGCTGAAACTCCAAAGAAGCCTTCAGCTGCTATTTACTTCATTGTAAGGACTAAACGTGCACCAACTAGAGCTCCACCATTACAAGGACTGAAGTGGGGGAATCTGGCTTAGTAGCCTTATTAGAGGTACCTCTTTATTGCATTCTGTTCTGACTCTGAGGTGATTTTTGGCTAACACCCCTCAGAAGCAGAATCATACCCCGGTGTGGGTAATACATTTCATTGATAGAGTATAAGTAAGTTTATTTGTTTGATATCAGTTGTATTCTGCTTAAAGTGCGACTCTGCCATCCGGAGACTCTTGGCTGTGAAGCCCTCTAGTGGCAGACCAAATTTACTGCATTGCATAAAAGAAGAAAAGTAAGTTTTGAAGTTGAAAGGGGAACCCCACCCCTCTACACTGCATTTCATTCTCCATAAAATTGTTCTTGTTTCATTTAACCCTGTGTCAGCAAATTTCTTGGCGGGGTATTTGCTATTCATTACCAGTTGTGCCAGAGGGATTGAGTTTGCTTAGGGTTGGATCTATTGAGGAGCGCAGGACCCATAATATATTCCAGCTTGTCCCAAGGGGCAGTGCTACATGAGATTCCTCTTTTTGCATCTTGAGAGAAAGAAAATATCACTGTTGATCTGTGTTTCCTTTGGGATTAGGTTGACACAAGAGATAACGGCCTTAATTTGGACATGGGATTCCTCAATCATTATCCAACAGTTTTATGACTATTAGCTGTAGCTTGACTCCCTCTGTGTGAGTGTAGTATTCACTCCCCCCTCACTTTTGCTGTATCTTATCTCTAGCCTCTCTCTTTTTTTTTTTTCTTCATCTCTTCTAACATTCTGCTGAAACTTTCTGATTTGTATAGTACTGCTTGGACCTTGAAGAAGGGGACACTCCCCGAAAGCTTGTCCTCAAAATTGTATGTTAGTGCAAATAAAAAAGGTATCATGGACAGTACTCAATTGTTTCTGTCACAAATAGAAGACAAATTTTTGGCAAGGTGATATATCACACCAAATATAGCCCATAGACAAAGTGTAGATAATTCACCTTTATGTTGGTGTGGATGTTGGGAAAGGGGCACAATGTTACATATATGTTGGGAATGTTTTAAAATAAAAGAGTATTGGGAGGAAATAATTCACGATAGTCAGAAGATAACTGAGATTAAAATTCCAAAAGATCCAGTGATATGTCTCTTCTATGGTACAATGTTTTCAGTAGAAAAATATAAAAACTCTGACTTAATATATTTTTTAAATTCAGCAAAAGGTTTAATACCCAAAATTTTGGAAGGAACAAGAAGCACCAAAAATAAAAGATTGGTTGGGAAAAATGGATCAAATATACAGAATGGAGGAACTTTACCATATAGACGAGGATAGAATGGAGATCTTCCGGAAGAGATGGGAAAAATGGAAGGATTATAGAAGATCAAATCAAAATATAGTACCCTGAAATAGAAAGATGAGGAGAAACAAACAAACTAGAAAATAAGTCAAAAGTAGCATAATATTGCGTAAGATTCACAGGAAAGAGAATAATAGAGAGTGGAACGGGGAGGGAGTTGAGTAAGGGGTATGGAAAATGTGAATTAGTTGATGTATATGTTAAAACATTATTTATTAGATATGTAAATATGTTCTCTTTTTTAGTGAATGGAAAATGGTAAAATCAATAAAATATGTATAAAAACAACAATTCTAAAAGTTTCATTTGGGTACAGTGTTGCATGACCGCGCAATTGTCACTCAAAGTGTGACAGCACTGAAAGCTGAAATGTGATCGGGCAGGAAGGGGTGAAAGTGCTCAGTATTGAAATAGTTAATGCACAAATGTCCATATATATGGTTTTCTCCAGGGACCACTTATACCTTCTATGCATGGGTTGGATGTCACCCAGATTACTAGGAGCCCATAATGCAGAGGACCATAGAAAGATAAAAAAGTCCACACACATCATGGAACCTCAGATTGAAGGAACTTCATTCCAGGAACATCATTTATTTTCTGCACATAAGGACCAAGTTGGTGTATCACTAGCAATAAACGGGAACATGGGGGAGGGCAGAAGGAAGAGAAGAGAGGGGGAGGTAGGTTCTCCACAAATGAGGGCATTTACTCGAGGTGTAACCACACAAGCACGGAGTGGATGGGGAGGCCTCAAGAGACCAGGATACGCACAGGATGGATACACAATAGAGAAAAGTGACTTTACAATCGTTAACCTTTCCACGATGATCCTCTCTGCTTCTCAGATTCATCTCCTTTCTAAGGGTTGGAGGTTTTGCTCTGTTATGAAAGGTTCAAGCTTTGAAGCAGTTAACAATTTATATTTCCCCATAAGTTGGCTTAGAAAGCATTCTAGAAAACAACAGATAAGATGGTCCTTTTGATGGACTGATTAAGGTTTGGTCGCAGCTCTCCAGAAGGAGTATAGCGCTCTAAAGTGATTGTAAAGATTTCATTGTTTTTTTAAGAAAATAACAAACAAGTCATATTTACCTGCTCTGGTAATAGTTTTGCACAGAACAGCACCAAACCTTTTTTTGATTGAAAGTCACTTTCTGCGGGGGCACTCATGAAGGCTTGCTCCTGAACTGCCTTGTCTGCCTCTATTGAAACATACTGTAAGGCTCAGCCCCTCCCCCACTCCTTTGTTACAGAATTTGATTGACAGCAGTGGGAGCCAAATACAATGCTATAAACCTGCCCTGTGAGGAGGGAGAGAGCCGCTGCTCTCATGCATAACACTGGATTGAGAATAGGCTCAAGTATGTATAAGGGGGTGGAGGGATTCTGGGACACAGCTGGTATTTTTACCCTAATTCATAGTGTTAGGGATCCGGGTATGACCAGAGATGTGTGGACCGACACAGGGAAATGCAGACTTCAGGTATAGTATAAAACAATACAATTTATTAAAGGCTAAACAATACATAAACGCAGTGCAAGGCTAAACATAAACACAGTGCAAACAAACCAAACCTCCAACAGATAATAATATGTACAACACCAAACGTAGTCAGGCGGGCCGGGTCGGTAGCAAACGGGCAGACAAGGTACAAGGAGCAGGCGGAAGAGTGGTCAGGAATAGCCGAGGTCGGTACAGGCAGAGTTTGTGCAAAGTCAGGATCAGGCAGGAAACAGACAGGATGCAGGTACAGGCGCTCATGGGAACAATACACCAAGGCACTGACTGGAGGCCTGGCCATTCCTAAATACACCTCCTGCAATCAGCCTCAGGTGATGGCTTGATTGCAGGAGTGAACTTCTGGCTGCTGAGAGCACCCGCTGGCCAGCCCTGGTACTGCAGCCCACACGGCAGGTGAGTCCCACCACCAGTGGTGAATCCATTCCTGACACATAGAATGCATTAAGATGAAAACAACCTTCAGGCCTTAGAAGTCCTTTAAGAGATTTGGTTGCCCAATGGGAGGAAGGTCATGTAGAGGATATTGAGGATGATTTAGCTGACATGGCTTTAGAAATGGTGGAGAAAATTCAGAGATGTGAGAATGGTGAGGAACACATGGTCCTATCCAGAGTAGATGATGGGGTTTACGTGTTAAAACTTCTCTTTCCCCTCTTGTTGGCAGTAGCTGGAGTTCAGTGTTTTCTGGTTGCAGTTATCAGAGAATTAAAAACAGTGAATTTTGGAAAGATGGCACATGATAATCTTATGGGTGAAGGAATTGTTGCTTTGGAACAGCTTAAGAACTTCGGTGACATTGTGATCATGCCTACTGACAAGGGGGGAAACCTTGTCATCATGGATCAACAAAGATATGTGTTGATGTATCAACAGATGGTAAAAAATAAGGAAAGGTACACTAAGATAACAACCATCAACCTGGAGAATGATCAGAAGGTCCTCTGGTGTGATTGAGGAAGCTCTTGAGAAGGGTAACATTGATAAAAAGACCATGACCTTCTTTAAGTTATTAAATCCAGACAGTTTTTTTTAATAGGGTTCCAAAAGTCTATAAATCAGTGGTTTACCCCTTCCTGGAAGACCTATTATCCCGGGAACGGGGTCCCTCACAAGAAAGTCAATGAGTATATTGATAAATTGCTACAACCTGTTGTGGTGGCTTTACCCTCCTATGTGAGAGGTACTTTGCACCTCCTAAAAGTTGTAAATGATGTGTCAGTACCTGATGATGTCATGTTGGTTACATTAGATGTAGAGGCATTATATTCCTCTATCCTTCATAAGAAGGATTTAAAGGTTAAAGAAAAACACTGATCTGCAGACCTAGAATCCTGTTTCCACATACAAATTTTGTTGTTGGTCTACTTAATTTTTGTTGTAAAATAATAAATTCCTGTTTGGATATAAATGTTATTGCCAAGCACAAGGCACTACAATGGGGAATAAAATGTGCGCCGGCCTACGCTAACCTTTATGCAGAAGAATGGGAGAAGTCAGTGCTTGGGGATGAGGCCTTGTCAGGGTACCTGACCAACATCGCTGGTTGGTTCAGGTACATCTATGATGTCCTCATCCTATGGCCTGGTGAACCTCAGGACGATGGGAGGTTTGTAGATTTAATGGGATAAAATGATTTCAATTCGAAATTCACGTATACCTACGAAGCTAGGACCATTACACTTTTGAATTTGACTATCCAGAATATGGAGAATGGTACCTCTGTATTTGTGTTGATATTGGGTGGCTTTTGGGTGTTTTGCATGTTTAATGTAAAGTACACTCTTTGGACACTAGTGTCTGGTGTTTATTGGCTCCATGTTCTAGTTTGTTTGTCCCTTTGGGTGCCCCCTGGTTTAGCCTGCCTTATGGACCGGTAACTGTCCCTTTTAGCCAATTGGAGTAGTGTGGGAGGTGACTGCACACTCTGCCCATCGTGGCGTCATATACACATGTATGTCATGACAATTTTGAGCTTTGTCATTTTCTTTGGTGTCATGTTGCTTCTGACAAGTGAACGTGATGACATCATACTACTGATGTGCCTTTGGCTGGCTTTTCCCAGTGGGTGGGACTGGGTTAATCAATGGAATACACTGTTATTCACAGAAAAGGGGCAGAAATGCTTTTTGGCATTCTTTCCCTCTTTGGGTGCCATCATTGCTACCTGGTCTGGTATTTAACGGCCATGTACACTACTGTGGGCTGGGCAGTCTCTGAGGAAGTTGGGATACCACCCAAACCAGTCACATGTCAGTCTTTTCCCATCTGATCCTATGATGGTGCTCTCTATATCTCTCCATGATGGTTACACTTTTGTTCTTACCTGGATCAAAGGTCCTTTGATCTGAAGCTCCATCACAGTGAGTGGACTTTTATATCTTTTATGGTCATCTGCTTTATGGTCTCCTAGTAAACTGGGTGACATCCAAGCCATGCAAAGATGGTATCAGTGGTCCCTGTAGAAATCCATATATATGGACATTTGTGCATTATTAATTACAGACTAAATACACCTGGAGACCTGGGGACACTGTGTACATTCTATATGTAGTCTCGGGGGTCCCTGTGGAAGACCATGTGTGGACATTCCTACCTATGATAAATGACAGGCTAAACCCACCTGGAGACTTTCTCCACATCGGGAGTGTGCTGAGTTCTTGGAGAACGTCTACACAGTGTTTCCAGATTGGCTTTATCACCCCAACGAGCTCACTCCAGTTCATGGATGTCATCATTATGTTTGGAGGATCTCACCAGTCAGGAGCCTTTCCTGTCATCCTACATGTTCCCTTCTGAGGATTGTTCTATCCTTCCAAACAAATGTATGAAATCATCGATGAGTCCTCCTTCTATGTGATCTAGAAGATCTTCAATCACAATGTCTTTATGGATGAAGTGGATGGCCCAGTTTATATATTATTTATTGCTTTACAGCTTTATTCCCTCCAGGATTCATTCTTTATTTATAGAACCATTCAAGGAAGTGTTCTTACTTTGAGAGATCTCCACTAGAGATGAGCGAAGTATTCAAAAATTCGATTCGACTGATTCGGCGAATTCGTGGAAAAATTTTGATTCGAGTCGAATATATTCGCTGCGAATTTAACTTATAAAAGGGTGTTTCTAGGCTTCAGAGAGCCTTTATATTAGTGCAGAACACTGTACCTTTAATTTAAATGCCCTTGGAGTCTGCTGGGGAAGAGAAATAATACTGACAGTCAGTATGACATGCAGATGAGAGCCGTCGATCTTAGAATCACCGCACACTTCACTCATTTGGGCAGTCACGGGGCCAAAACCAGAGTGTGGAGCCACACTGTGGCGGTGGAGGCAGCAGCAATGGGAGGCCATACAGCACCCTATGACAAAAATGGAAACCACCAGCAGTGTGAGGAGACCTGAAAGTGGCACATGGCAGAGTGTGGCGATGGAGACAGCAGCAATGGGAGGCCGTACAGGGACCCATGACACACTCTGGACCTGGCAGCAGCATGAGGAGGCGGTACAGTGGCCCATGACAGATTACGGGCCTGGCAGCAGCATGAGGAGTCGGTACGGGGGCCCATGGCAGATTAGGGGCCTGGCAGCAGCTATGGGAGGCCCGTAATCTGCCAGCACCCTATGACAAAAAATGGAACACACCAGCAGTGTGAGGAGACCTGAAAGTGGCACATGGCAGAGTGTGGCGATGGAGACAGCAGCAATGGGAGGCCGTACAGGGACCCATGAGAGACTCTGGACCTGGCAGCAGCATGAGGAGGCGGTATAGGGGCCCATGGCAGATTAGGGGCCTGGCAGCAGCTATGGGAGGCCCGTAATCTGTCAGCACCCTATGACAAAAAATGGAACACACCAGCAGTGTGAGGAGACCTGAAAGTGGCACATGGCAGAGTGTGGCGATGGAGACAGCAGCAATGGGAGGCCGTACAGGGACCCATGAGAGACTCTGGACTTGGCAGCAGCATGAGGAGGCGGTATAGGGGCCCATGGCAGATTAGGGGCCTGGCAGCAGCTATGGGAGGCCCGTAATCTGCCAGCACCCTATGACAAAAAATGGAACACACCAGCAGTGTGAGGAGACCTGAAAGTGGCACATGTTTGGGGCATGATTCATGGCGGATTTAGTCAGTTGTGTCAGGAACTGGTGGTTTGAAATCCAGACTAATCCACGCCTGATTCATTTTCACAAACGTGAGTCTCTCCACACTTTGGGTGGACAGTCGTGTCCTCCGCGGAGTTGCAATACCTCCTGCCGCACTAAACACGCGCTCCGATGCCACGCTACTGGCCGGGCATGACAGCCTTTCAAGGGCAAATTCAGCTAGTTGGGGCCAAAGGTCAAGTTTCGTTGCCCAGTAGTCAAGGGGATTGTCTACCTCGGTTGGCAGGGTGCTGTCCAAGTAGGCCTAAGCCTGTTGTTTGAGGTCCTGCTCCAGGTCCACCTGATGCTGCTGCTGCTGCTGCTGCAGCTGGTTAGTAGTTTCCTCACTGCGCTGGTGAAGAAAGCTACTCATCATCGACTGCAGACTGAGGCAGCTGCTGCTGGTGGAGCTGCCACTGCTCCTACCACCCCACCCCTCCCCTGCTGCCATGGCAGCGGAACGCGAGCGCACAGGGCCCACAGTGTCTGAGGATGGACGTTGGCGCAGACAGGCAGAGACCAGCTGACTACATAGGTGGTTTTTATAGTACGTTATTTTGGCCTCCCTCTCAGCAGGTGTGAAAAAGGCCACCATTTTTGAACGGTAGCGAGGGTCCAACAAGGTGGACAGCCAAAAGTCATCCCTCTGTCTGATGGTTATTATTCGGCTGTCGCTACGCAAGCAAGCGAGCATGCTATGGGCCATTTGTGCCAAGGAATGCGAGGGACTCCCTGCCTCCATCTCCACAGCATACTGCCACGGTGCGTCTGGGTCCTCTGTCTCCTCTTCCTCCTCCTCTACCAGATGCTCCTGCTCCTCCACTCCTGTCCGCTGAGTGGAAAAACCACCCATTTCACTCAATAATTCCTGAGCACCAATGTCCTCCTCTACCTCCTCCTCTTCTTCCTGTCCTGCCCCCACAGGGGTCATTTGGCGTTGAGATCTGTGCGCCACGTCTACCGCACCCTGACCAGCCATTGTTAACAGCATTTGTTCCAGGACGTGCAACAGAGGAATGACGTCGTTCATCCCATAGTCCTGCCGACTCACGAATAGCGTGGCCTCCTCAAAGGGCCTGAGCAAGCGCAGGTGTCACGCATGAGCTGCCAATGGCTGACA
This sequence comes from Staurois parvus, assembly GCF_062004578.1. Lineage (NCBI taxonomy): Eukaryota > Metazoa > Chordata > Amphibia > Anura > Ranidae > Staurois > Staurois parvus. The sequence continues at coordinate 2,841,898 of NW_028318017.1, forward strand.
TCTAAGTTACACAGGGAGTACCTTTATCCGCTTTTAACATCAGGAAATCTGTGATGGCCTTTTGCTGTTCGTAAAGGCGGTCTAACATATGTAGGGTTGAATTCCACCTTGTTGCAACGTCACAGCATGAGGAGTCGGTACGGGGGCCCATGGCAGTATACGGGCCTGGCAGCAGCAATGGGAGGCCCGTAATCTGCCAGCACCCTATGACAAAAAATGTAACACACCAGCAGTGTGAGGAGATCTTTAAGTGGCACATGGCAGAGTGTGGCGATGGAGACAGCAGCAATGGGAGGCCGTACAGGGACCCATGACACACTCTGGACCTGGCAGCAGCATGAAGAGGTGGTACAGGGGCCCATGGCAGATTACGGGCCTGGCAGCAGCAATGGGAGGCCCGTAATCTGCCAGCACCCTATGTCAAAAAATTGAACACACCAGCAGTGTGTGAGGAGACCTGAAAGTGGCACATGGCAGAGTGTGGCGATGGAGACAGCAGCAATGGGAGGCCGTACAGGGACCCATGACAGACTCTGGACTTGGCAGCAGCATGAGGAGGCGGTATAGGGGCCCATGGCAGATTAGGGGCCTGGCAGCAGCTATGGAAGGCCCGTAATCTGCCAGCACCCTATGTCAAAAAATTCAACACACCAGCAGTGTGAGGAGACCTGAAAGTGGCACATGGCATGAGACACTGTGGACCTGACAGCAGCATGAGGAGGCGGTACAGGGGCCCATGGCAGATTAGGGGCCTGGCAGCAGCTATGGGAGGCCCGTAATCTGCCAGCACCCTATGTCAAAAAATTTAACACACCAGCAGTGTGTGAGGAGACCTGAAAGTGGCACATGGCAGAGTGTGGCGATGGAGACAGCAGCAATGGGAGGCCGTACAGGGACCCATGAGAGACTCTGGACCTGGCAGCAGCATGAGGAGGCGGTATAGGGGCCCATGGCAGATTAGGGTCCTGGCAGCAGCTATGGGAGGCCCGTAATCTGCCAGCACCCTATGTCAAAAAATTGAACACACCAGCAGTGTGTGAGGAGACCTGAAAGTGGCACATGGCAGAGTGTGGCGATGGAGACAGCAGCAATGGGAGGCCGTACAGGGACCCATGACAGACTCTGGACCTGGCAGCAGCATGAGGAGGCGGTATAGGGGCCCATGGCAGATTAGGGGCTTTGCAGCAGCTATGGGAGGCCCGTAATCTGCCAGCACCCTATGTCAAAAAATTGAACACACCAGCAGTGTGTGAGGAGACCTGAAAGTGGCACATGGCAGAGTGTGGCGATGGAGACAGCAGCAATGGGAGGCCGTACAGGGACCCATGACAGACTCTGGACCTGGCAGCAGCATGAGGAGGCGGTATAGGGGCCCATGGCAGATTAGGGGCCTGGCAGCAGCTATGGGAGGCCCGTAATCTGCCAGCACCCTATGTCAAAAAATTGAACACACCAGCAGTGTGTGAGGAGACCTGAAAGTGGCACATGTCAGAGTGTGGCGATGGAGACAGCAGCAATGGGAGGCCGTACAGGGACCCATGACAGACTCTGGACCTGGCAGCAGCATGAGGAGGCGGTATAGGGGCCCATGGCAGATTAGGGGCCTGGCAGCAGCTATGGGAGGCCCGTAATCTGCCAGCACCCTATGTCAAAAAATTGAACACACCAGCAGTGTGAGGAGACCTGAAAGTGGCACATGGCAGAGTGTGGCGATGGAGACAGCAGCAATGGGAGGCCGTACAGGGACCCATGACAGACTCTGGACCTGGCAGCAGCATGAGGAGGCGGTACGGGGGCCCATGGCAGATTACGGGCCTGGCAGCATCAATGGGAGGCCCGTAATCTGCCAGCACCCTATGACAAAAAATGGAACACACCAGCAGTGTGAGGAGACCTGAAAGTGGCACATGGCAGAGTGTGGCGATGGAGACAGCAGCAATGGGAGGCCGTACAGGGACCCATGACAGACTGTGGACCTGGCAGCAGCATGAGGAGGCGGTACGGGGGCCCATGGCAGATTACGGGCCTGGCAGCATCAATGGGAGGCCCGTAATCTGCCAGCACCCTATGACAAAAAATGGAACACACCAGCAGTGTGAGGAGACCTGAAAGTGGCACATGGCAGAGTGTGGCAATGGAGACAGCAGCAATGGGAGGCCGTACAGGGACCCATGACAGACTCTGGACCTGGCAGCAGCATGAGGAGGCGGTACTGGGGCCCATGGCAGATTAGGGGCCTGGCAGCAGCTATGGGAGGCCCGTAATCTGCCAGCACCCTATGTCAAAAAATGGAACACACCAGCAGTGTGAGGAGACCTGAAAGTGGCACATGGCAGAGTGTGGCAATGGAGACAGCAGCAATGGGAGGCCGTACAGGGACCCATGAGAGACTCTGGACCTGGCAGCAGCATGAGCAGGCGGTACAGGGGCCCATGGCAGATTAGGGGCCTGGCAGCAGCTATGGGAGGCCCGTAATCTGCCAGCACCCTATGTCAAAAAATTGAACACACCAGCAGTGTGAGGAGACCTGAAAGTGGCACATGGCAGAGTGTGGCGATGGAGACAGCAGCAATGGGAGGCCGTACAGGGACCCATGAGACACTCTGGACCTGGCAGCAGCATGAAGAGGTGGTACGGGGGCCCATGGCAGATTACGGGCCTGGCAGCAGCAATGGGAGGCCCGTAATCTGCCAGCACCCTATGTCAAAAAATTGAACACACCAGCAGTGTGAGGAGACCTGAAAGTGGCACATGGCAGAGTGTGGCGATGGAGACAGCAGCAATGGGAGGCCGTACAGGGACCCATGACAGACTCTGGACTTGGCAGCAGCATGAGGAGGCGGTATAGGGGCCCATGGCAGATTAGGGGCCTGGCAGCAGCTATGGGAGGCCCGTAATCTGCCAGCACCCTATGTCAAAAAATTGAACACACCAGCAGTGTGTGAGGAGACCTGAAAGTGGCACATGGCAGAGTGTGGCGATGGAGACAGCAGCAATGGGAGGCCGTACAGGGACCCATGAGAGACTCTGGACTTGGCAGCAGCATGAGGAGGCGGTATAGGGGCCCATGGCAGATTAGGGGCCTGGCAGCAGCTATGGGAGGCCCGTAATCTGCCAGCACCCTATGTCAAAAAATTGAACACACCAGCAGTGTGTGAGGAGACCTGAAAGTGGCACATGGCAGAGTGTGGCAATGGAGACAGCAGCAATATGAGGCCGTATAGGGACCCATGACAGACTCTGGACCTGGCAGCAGCATGAGGAGGCGGTATAGGGGCCCAAGGCAGATTAGGGGCCTGGCAGCAGCTATGGGAGGCCCGTAATCTGCCAGCACCCTATGTCAAAAAATTGAACACACCAGCAGTGTGAGGAGACCTGAAAGTGGCACATGGCAGAGTGTGGCGATGGAGACAGCAGCAATGGGAGGCCGTACAGGGACCCATGAGACACTCTGGACCTGGCAGCAGCATGAAGAGGTGGTACGGGGGCCCATGGCAGATTACGGGCCTGGCAGCAGCAATGGGAGGCCCGTAATCTGCCAGCACCCTATGTCAAAAAATTGAACACACCAGCAGTGTGAGGAGACCTGAAAGTGGCACATGGCAGAGTGTGGCGATGGAGACAGCAGCAATGGGAGGCCGTACAGGGACCCATGACAGACTCTGGACTTGGCAGCAGCATGAGGAGGCGGTATAGGGGCCCATGGCAGATTAGGGGCCTGGCAGCAGCTATGGGAGGCCCGTAATCTGCCAGCACCCTATGTCAAAAAATTGAACACACCAGCAGTGTGTGAGGAGACCTGAAAGTGGCACATGGCAGAGTGTGGCGATGGAGACAGCAGCAATGGGAGGCCGTACAGGGACCCATGAGAGACTCTGGACTTGGCAGCAGCATGAGGAGGCGGTATAGGGGCCCATGGCAGATTAGGGGCCTGGCAGCAGCTATGGGAGGCCCGTAATCTGCCAGCACCCTATGTCAAAAAATTGAACACACCAGCAGTGTGTGAGGAGACCTGAAAGTGGCACATGGCAGAGTGTGGCGATGGAGACAGCAGCAATATGAGGCCGTATAGGGACCCATGACAGACTCTGGACCTGGCAGCAGCATGAGGAGGCGGTATAGGGGCCCAAGGCAGATTAGGGGCCTGGCAGAAGCTATGGGAGGCCCGTAATCTGCCAGCACCCTATGTCAAAAAATTGAACACACCAGCAGTGTGAGGAGACCTGAAAGTGGCACATGGCATGAGACACTGTGGACCTGGCAGCAGCATGAGGAGGCGGTACAGGGGCCCATGGCAGATTAGGGGCCTGGCAGCAGCTATGGGAGGCCCGTAATCTGCCAGCACCCTATGTCAAAAAATTGAACACACCAGCAGTGTGTGAGGAGACCTGAAAGTGGCACATGGCAGAGTGTGGCGATGGAGACAGCAGCAATGGGAGGCCGTACAGGGACCCATGACAGACTCCGGACTTGGCAGCAGCATGAGGAGGCGGTATAGGGGCCCATGGCAGATTAGGGGCCTGGCAGCAGCTATAGGAGGCCCGTAACTGCCAGCACCCTATGACAAAAAATGGAACACACCAGCAGTGTGAGTAGACCTGAAAGTGGCACATGGCAGGGGCATGATTCATGGCGGATTTAGTCAGTTGTGTCAGGAACTGGTGGTTTAAAATCCAGACTAATCCACGCCTGATTCATTTTCACAAACGTGAGTCTCTCCACACTTTGGGTGGACAGTCGTGTCCTCCGCGGAGTTACAATACCTCCTGCCGCACTAAACACGCGCTCCGATGCCACGCTACTGGCCGGGCATGACAGCCTTTCAAGGGCAAATTCAGCTAGTTGGGGCCAAAGGTCAAGTTTCGTTGCCCAGTAGTCAAGGGGATTGTCTACCTCGGTTGGCAGGGTGCTGTCCAAGTAGGCCCAAGCCTGTTGTTTGAGGTCCTGCTCCAGGTCCACCTGATGCTGCTGCTGCTGCGGCTGGTTAGTAGTTTCCTCACTGCGCTGGTGAAGAAAGCTACTCATCATCGACTGCAGACTGAGGCAGCCGCTGCTGGTGGAGCTACCACTGCTCCTACCACCCCACCCCTCCCCTGCTGCAATGGCAGTGGAACGCGAGCGCACAGGGCCCACAGTGTCTGAGGATGGACGTTGGCGCACAAAGGCAGAGACCAACTGACTACATAGGTGGTTTTTATAGTACGTTATTTTGGCCTCCCTCTCAGCAGGTGTGAAAAAGGCCACCATTTTTGAACGGTAGCGAGGGTCCAACAAGGTGGACAGCCAAAAGTCATCCCTCTGTCTGATGGTTATTATTCGGCTGTCGCTACGCAAGCAAGCGAGCATGCTATGGGCCATTTGTGCCAAGGAATGCGAGGGACTCCCTGCCTCCATCTCCACAGCATACTGCCACGGTGCGTCTGGGTCCTCTGTCTCCTCCTCCTCCTCCTCTACCAGATGCTCCTGCTCCTCCACTCCTGTCCGCTGAGTGGAAAAACCACCCATTTCACTCAATAATTCCTGAGCACAAATGTCCTCCTCTACCTCCTCCTCTTCTTCCTGTCCTGCCCCCACAGGGGTCATGTGGCGTTGAGATCTGTGCGCCACGTCTACCGCACCCTGACCAGCCATTGTTAACAGCATTTGTTCCAGGACGTGCAACAGAGGAATGACGTCGTTCATCCCATAGTCCTGCCGACTCACGAATAGCGTGGCCTCCTCAAAGGGCCTGAGCAAGCGGCAGGTGTCACGCATGAGCTGCCAATGGCTGACATCTAAGTTACACAGGGGAGTACCTTTATCCGCTTGTAACATCAGGAAATCGGTGATGGCCTTTCGCTGTTCGTAAAGGCGGTCTAACATGTGTAGGGTTGAATTCCACCTTGTTGCAACGTCGCAGATCAGGCGATGCTGTGGAATTCCGTTCTGCCGCTGCAGCTCAAGGAGGGTGTGCTTTGCGGTGTAGGAATGGCTGAAATGCATGCAAAGTTTACGTGACATTTTAAGGATGTCTTGCAGTGGGATGGTGGATTTTAGGAACCGCTTGACAACCAGATTGAACACGTGAGCCATGCATGGCGCATGGCACAACCTTCCTTGACGCAGAGCAGACACCATGTTCTTTCCGTTGTCGGTCAACATGGTTCCGATTTTGAGTTTGCGCGGAGACAGCCATCTGTCGATTTCTCTGTTCATTACACTGAGAAGTTCCTCCCCTGTGTGACTACGTTCGCCAAGGCATACCAGGTGCAGCACAGCGTGACACCGTTGCGCCCTGCACATGTGATATGCCGGTCGGGTAATGGGACTTGGCACGGGGGTGGCGGCTGAGGACACGGCGGAAGAAGAGGTGGTAGAGGCGGACATCTTTGCCGGACCAAGGACGTGCAAACGTGGAGGCAAAAGCGGCGTGACCTGTCCAAGTTGCTGGTGCGGCTGTGACGGCACCACGTTCACCCAGTGGGCCGTAAATGACATGTACTGTCCCTGACCGTAGTTACAGCTCCACACGTCGGCGCTGCCGTGCACTTTGGCAGAGACCGACATGCTCAAAGACTGGCCCACCATCTCTTCTACATGTGAATGCAGGGCTGGCACTGCCTTTTTGGCGAAGAAATGACGGCTTGGCACTCTCCACCGCGGCGCGGCACAAGCCATCATTTCTCGGAAAGGTGCTGAGTCCACCACTTGGAAAGGGAGGGACTGCAGCACCAGCAACTTGGACAGGAGGACGTTCAGCTTTTGCACCGTCGGGTGCGTGCTCGCAAACTGTTGTCTCTTGGAAACGGATTCCAAGAAAGACTGCTGACGGAATCCGTGAAGAGGAGTAGCAGGAGAAGGAGCATCTGAACGAGCGGAAGATGGCAACGAGCGACAACTCCCCTCAGCAGAGGTGTTGGAGCCTTGACTGGCTGATAGAGGGCGATTGACGTCGGGTGACGGAGCAAGTAACGGAGCGGGTGATGGAGCGGGGGCTGGGGCGGGCAGAACCGCCGTATCTTTATCACGGTTTTTCCAGGCCACCAAATGGCGACGCTGCATATGCTGCCGCAACGCTGTAGTCCCAACATGGGCCCCCTGGCCACGCTTGACTTTCTGGCCACATAGTCGACATACGGCTACGTTTACTTCCTCGGGCGGCTTGACAAAAAATTGCCACACCGCCGAGTAGGAAACTTTGCCCCCGATACTCCTCACTGGCTGACTGCTGCTTCCTCCGTGCACACCGGCACCACTACTGGCCGTGGTGGTAGGCTGCAGTGGAGCTGGTGCTGTACTCCGTGGCCGTTTGCCTCCACTGACACTGCTGCGACCCTGCTGCCTCCTGGGCAACCCACCGACTGTTTTGCTCGCTGCCAAGCTGCCACCCTCTTCTCCTGATGATGCGGAAGCAATAGCCTGATGACGACGAGGCTGCCAAGTGCGATCAGCCTCATCATCATCAATTAGGGTCTCCGCCTCACTACTAGCCCCCTCGGCTGCGTGTGGGTCAGGAGACAGACCTGTCTCTAGACCGGCTACCGAGCCACTCTCCTCGCCACTACTTCTTCGCCTGGCTGCTGAAGAGGCGGATGTCTCCCCCCGTTCCTGACCGCCCTCTGTTAGCTCTTCCTCACTGTACAGTGGGGCTGAGCCCACAGCATGCGATACTTCACTTGGTGAGGGAACACCAAAGGACAGGGGCAGGTAGAGGACACGTGATTTCACTGGGCTTGCTCCCGGGACATGCCAACTAACGGTTGTGTCTGACGTACCCACCGACCGTTGGCTGTAGGTGTCAGAGGTGACCTGGGAAGAGGAAGACGACCGAGCCAACCAATCGATGACGGCAGGGTTGTCGGTGGAGACACGACCGCTGGATGACACCGGGAGCACTGGCCTCTGGCTGCGAATAGTACTGCCTCGACCCCTTCCTCTGCTGCCACGTCTGCTCGCTCCTAAAACATTGCCTCCTCTGCCACTCCTCTGCATGTTGTCTGACATACTCTTTAATTAAACGATTCTGTGTCCCTGAGTAACAATTCTGTGTCTGTCCCTGAGTAACAATTCTGTGTCCCTGAGTAACGTTTCTGTGGCCCTAAGTAACAGTTCTGTGGCCCTCAGTAACAATTCTGTGTCCCTCAGTAACAATTCTGTGTCCCTCAGTAACAATTCTGTGTCTGTCCCTGAGTAACAATTCTGTGTCTGTCCCTGAGTAACAATTCTGTGTCCCTGAGTAACGTTTCTCTGGCCCTAAGTAACAGTTCTGTGGCCCTCAGTAACAATTCTGTGTCCCTCAGTAACAATTCTGTGTCTGTCCCTGAGTATCAATTCTGTGTCTGTCCCTGAGTAACAATTCTGTGTCCCTCAGTAACAATTCTGTGTCCCTCAGTAACAATTCTGTGTCCCTGAGTAACAATTCTGTGTCCCTGAGTAACAATTCTGTGTCCCTCAGTAACAATTCTGTGTCCCTCAGTAACAATTCTGTGTCCCTGAGTAACAATTCTGTGTCTGTCCCTGAGTAACAATTCTGTGTCCCTAAGTAATGTTTCTGTGGCCCTAAGTAACGGTTCTGTGGCCCTCAGTAACAATTCTGTGTCCCTCAGTAACAATTCTGTGTCCCTCAGTAACAATTCTGTGTCTGTCCCTGAGTAACAATTCTGTGTCTGTCCCTGAGTAACAATTCTGTGTCCCTGAGTAACGTTTCTCTGGCCCTAAGTAACAGTTCTGTGGCCCTCAGTAACAATTCTGTGTCCCTCAGTAACAATTCTGTGTCTGTCCCTGAGTAACAATTCTGTGTCTTTCCCTGAGTAACAATTCTGTGTCCCTGAGTAACAATTCTGTGTCCCTCAGTAACAATTCTGTGTCCCTGAGTAACAATTCTGTGTCCCTGAGTAACAATTCTGTGTCCCTCAGTAACAATTCTGTGTCCCTCAGTAACAATTCTGTGTCCCTGAGTAACAATTCTGTGTCTGTCCCTGAGTAACAATTCTGTGTCCCTAAGTAACGTTTCTGTGGCCCTAAGTAACGGTTCTGTGGGCCTCAGTAACAAATCTGTGTCCCTCAGTAACAATTCTGTGTCTGTCCCTGAGTAACAATTCTGTGTCTGTCCCTGAGTAACAATTCTGTGTCCCTGAGTAACAATTCTGTGTCCCTGAGTAACGTTTCTCTGGCCCTCAGTAACAATTCTGTGTCCCTCAGTAACAATTCTGTGTCTGTCCCTGAGTAACAATTCTGTGTCTTTCCCTGAGTAACAATTCTGTGTCCCTGAGTAACAATTCTGTGTCCCTCAGTAACAATTCTGTGTCCCTGAGTAACAATTCTGTGTCCCTGAGTAACAATTCTGTGTCCCTCAGTAACAATTCTGTGTCCCTCAGTAACAATTCTGTGTCCCTCAGTAACAATTCTGTGTCCCTGAGTAACAATTCTGTGTCTGTCCCTGAGTAACAATTCTGTGTCCCTAAGTAACGTTTCCTGGCCCTAAGTAACGGTTCTGTGGCCCTCAGTAACAAATCTGTGTCCCTCAGTAACAATTCTGTGTCTGTCCCTGAGTAACAATTCTGTGTCCCTAAGTAACGTTTCTGTGTCCCTAAGTAACGTTTCTGTGGCCCTAAGTAACGATTCTGTGGCCCTAAGTAACGTTTCTGTAGCCCTAAGTAACGTTTCTGTGGCCCTAAGTAACAGTTCTGTGGCCCTCAGTAACAGTTCTGTGGCCCAAACAGTTCTGTGGCCCTCAGTAACAGTTCTGTGGCCCTCAGTAACAATTCTGTGTCCCTCAGTAACAATTCTGTGTCTGTCCCTGAGTAACAATTCTGTGTCCCTAAGTAACGTTTCTGTGGCCCTAAGTAACGGTTCTGTGGCCCTCAGTAACAATTCTGTGTCCCTCAGTAACAATTCTGTGTCTGTCCCTAAGTAACAATTCTGTGGCCCTAAGTAACGTTTCTGTGGCCCTAAGTAACGTTTCTGTGGCCCTCAGTAACAATTCTGTATCCCTCAGTAACAATTCTGTGTCTGTCCCTGAGTAACAATTCTGTGTCCCTAAGTAACAATTCTGTGGCCCTAAGTAAAGTTTCTGTGGCCCTAAGTAACGTTTCTGTGGCCCTAAGTATTGATTCTGTGGCCCTAAGTAACGTTTCTGTGGCCCTAAGTAACGTTTTTGTGGCCCTCAGTAACAAATCTGTGTCCCTCAGTAACAATTCTGTGTCTGTCCCTAAGTAACAATTCTGTGGCCCTAAGTAACGTTTCTGTGGCCCTAAGTAACGGTTCTGTGTCCCTCAGTAACAATTATGTATCCCTCAGTAACAATTCTGTGTCTGTCCCTGAGTAACAATTCTGTGGCCCTAAGTAACGTTTCTGTGGCCCTAAGTAACGTTTCTGTGGCCCTAAGTAACGATTCTGTGGCCCTAAGTAACGTTTCTGTGGCCCTATGTAATGTTTCTGTGGCCCTCAGTAACAAATCTGTGTCCCTCAGTAACAATTCTGTGTCTGTCCCTAAGTAACAATTCTGTGGCCCTAAGTAACGTTTCTGTGGCCCTAAGTAACGTTTCTGTGGCCCTCAGTAACAATTCTGTATCCCTCAGTAACAATTCTGTGTCTGTCCCTGAGTAACAATTCTGTGTCCCTAAGTAACAATTCTGTGGCCCTAAGTAAAGTTTCTGTGGCCCTGAGTAACGTTTCTGTAGCCCTAAGTAACGATTCTGTGGCCCTAAATAACGTTTCTGTGGCCCTAAGTAACGTTTCTGTGGCCCTCAGTAACAAATCTGTGTCCCTCAGTAACAATTCTGTGTCTGTCCCTAAGTAACAATTCTGTGGCCCTAAGTAACGTTTCTGTGGCCCTAAGTAACGGTTCTGTGTCCCTCAGTAACAATTCTGTATCCCTCAGTAACAATTCTGTGTCTGTCCCTGAGTAACAATTCTGTGGCCCTAAGTAACGTTTCTGTGGCCCTAAGTAACGTTTCTGTGGCCCTAAGTAACGATTCTGTGGCCCTAAGTAACGTTTCTGTGGCCCTAAGTAACAAATCTGTGTCCCTCAGTAACAATTCTGTGTCTGTCCCTAAGTAACAATTCTGTGGCCCTAAGTAACGTTTCTGTGGCCCTAAGTAACGTTTCTGTGGCCCTAAGTAACGATTCTGTGGCCCTAAGTAACGTTTCTGTGGCCCTAAGTAACGTTTCTGTGGCCCTCAGTAACAAATCTGTGTCCCTCAGTAACAATTCTGTGTCTGTACCTAAGTAACAATTCTGCGGCCCTAAGTAACGTTTCTGTGGCCCTAAGTAACGTTTCTGTGGCCCTAAGTAACGATTCTGTGGCCCTAAGTAACGTTTCTGTGGCCCTAAGTAACGTTTCTGTGGCCCTCAGTAACAAATCTGTGTCCCTCAGTAACAATTCTGTGTCTGTCCCTAAGTAACAATTCTGTGGCCCTAAGTAACGTTTCTGTGGCCCTAAGTATCGGTTCTGTGGCCCTCAGTAACAATTCTGTGTCCCTCAATAACAATTCTTTGTCTGTCCCTAAGTAACAATTCTGTGGCCCTAAGTAACGTTTCTGTGGCCCTAAGTAACGTTTCTGTGGCCCTCAGTAACAATTCTGTATCCCTCAGTAACAATTCTGTGTCTGTCCCTGAGTAACAATTCTGTGTCCCTAAGTAACAATTCTGTGGCCCTAAGTAAAGTTTCTGTGGCCCTGAGTAACGTTTCTGTAGCCCTAAGTAACGATTCTGTGGCCCTAAATAACGTTTCTGTGGCCCTAAGTAACGTTTCTGTGGCCCTCAGTAACAAATCTGTGTCCCTCAGTAACAATTCTGTGTCTGTCCCTAAGTAACAATTCTGTGGCCCTAAGTAACGTTTCTGTGGCCCTAAGTAACGGTTCTGTGTCCCTCAGTAACAATTCTGTATCCCTCAGTAACAATTCTGTGTCTGTCCCTGAGTAACAATTCTGTGGCCCTAAGTAACGTTTCTGTGGCCCTAAGTAACGTTTCTGTGGCCCTAAGTAACGATTCTGTGGCCCTAAGTAACGTTTCTGTGGCCCTAAGTAACAAATCTGTGTCCCTCAGTAACAATTCTGTGTCTGTCCCTAAGTAACAATTCTGTGGCCCTAAGTAACGTTTCTGTGGCCCTAAGTAACGTTTCTGTGGCCCTAAGTAACGATTCTGTGGCCCTAAGTAACGTTTCTGTGGCCCTAAGTAACGTTTCTGTGGCCCTCAGTAACAAATCTGTGTCCCTCAGTAACAATTCTGTGTCTGTACCTAAGTAACAATTCTGCGGCCCTAAGTAACGTTTCTGTGGCCCTAAGTAACGTTTCTGTGGCCCTAAGTAACGATTCTGTGGCCCTAAGTAACGTTTCTGTGGCCCTAAGTAACGTTTCTGTGGCCCTCAGTAACAAATCTGTGTCCCTCAGTAACAATTCTGTGTCTGTCCCTAAGTAACAATTCTGTGGCCCTAAGTAACGTTTCTGTGGCCCTAAGTATCGGTTCTGTGGCCCTCAGTAACAATTCTGTGTCCCTCAATAACAATTCTTTGTCTGTCCCTAAGTAACAATTCTGTGGCCCTAAGTAACGTTTCTGTGGCCCTAAGTAACGTTTCTGTGGCCCTAAGTAACGATTCTGTGGCCCTCAGTAACAAATCTGTGTCCCTCAGTAACAATTCTGTGTCTGTCCCTAAGTAACAATTCTGTGGCCCTAAGTAACGATTCTGTGGCCCTCAGTAACAAATCTGTGTCCCTCAGTAACAATTCTGTGTCTGGCCCTAAGTAACAATTCTGTGGCCCTAAGTAACGTTTCTGTGGCCCTAAGTAACGGTTCTGTGGCCCTCAGTAACAATTCTGTGTCCCTCAATAACAATTCTGTGTCTGTCCCTAAGTAACAATTCTGTGGCCCTAAGTAACGTTTCTGTGGCCCTCAGTAACAAATCTGTGGCCCTAAGTAACGATTCTGTGGCCCTAAGTAACGTTTCTGTGGCCCTAAGAAACGTTTCTGTGGCCCTCAGTAACAAATCTGTGTCCCTCAGTAACAATTCTGTGTCTGTCCCTAAGTATCAATTCTGTGGCCCTAAGTAACGTTTCTGTGGCCCTAAGTAACGTTTCTGTGGCCCTAAGTAACGATTCTGTGGCCCTAAGTAACGTTTCTGTGGCCCTAAGTAACGTTTCTGTGGCCCTCAGTAACAAATCTGTGTCCCTCAGTAACAATTCTGTGTCTGTACCTAAGTAACAATTCTGTGGCCCTAAGTAACGTTTCTGTGGCCCTAAGTAACGTTTCTGTGGCCCTAAGTAACGATTCTGTGGCCCTAAGTAATGTTTCTGTGGCCCTAAGTAACGTTTCTGTGGCCCTCAGTAACAAATTTGTGTCCCTCAGTAACAATTCTGTGTCTGTCCCTAAGTAACAATTCTGTGGCCCTAAGTAACGTTTCTGTGGCCCTAAGTATCGGTTCTGTGGCCCTCAGTAACAATTCTGTGTCCCTCAATAACAATTCTTTGTCTGTCCCTGAGTAACAATTCTGTGGCCGTAAGTAACGTTTCTGTGGCCCTAAGTAACGTTTCTGTGGCCCTAAGTAACGATTCTGTGGCCCTCAGTAACAAATCTGTGTCTCTCAGTAACAATTCTGTGTCTGTCCCTAAGTAACAATTCTGTGGCCCTAAGTAACGATTCTGTGGCCCTCAGTAACAAATCTGTGTCTCTCAGTAACAATTCTGTGTCTGTCCCTAAGTAACAATTCTGTGGCCCTAAGTAACGTTTCTGTGGCCCTAAGTAACGGTTCTGTTGCCCTCAGTAACAATTCTGTGTCCCTCAATAACAATTCTGTGTCTGCTAAGTAACAATTCTGTGGCCCTAAGTAACGTTTCTGTGGCCCTAAGTAACGTTTCTGTGGCCCTCAGTAACAAATCTGTGTCCCTCAGTAACAATTCTGTGTCTGTCCCTAAGTAACAATTCTGTGGCCCTAAGTAACAATTCTGTGGCCCTAAGTAACGATTCTGTGGCCCTCAGTAACAAATCTGTGTCCCTCAGTAACAATTCTGTGTCTGTCCCTAAGTAACAATTATGTGGCCCTAAGTAACGTTTCTGTGGCCCTAAGTATCGGTTCTGTGGCCCTCAGTAACAATTCTGTGTCCCTCAATAACAATTCTGTGTCTGTCCATAAGTAACAATTCTGTGGCCCTAAGTAACGTTTCTGTGGCCCTAAGTAACGTTTCTGTGGCCCTCAGTAACAAATCTGTGTCCCTCAGTAACAATTCTGTGTCTGTCCCTAAGTAACAATTCTGTGGCCCTAAGTAACAATTCTGTGGCCCTAAGTAACGATTCTGTGGCCCTCAGTAACAAATCTGTGTCCCTCAGTAACAATTCTGTGTCTGTCCCTAAGTAACAATTCTGTGGCCCTAAGTAACGTTTCTGTGGCCCTAAGTAACGTTTCTGTGGCCCTCAGTAACAATTCTGTGTCCCTCAATAACAATTCTGTGTCTGTCCCTAAGTAACAATTCTGTGGCCCTAAGTAACGTTTCTGTGGCCCTAAGTAACGATTCTGTGGCCCTCAGTAACAAATCTGTGTCCCTCAGTAACAATTCTGTGTCTGTCCCTAAGTAACAATTCTGTGTCCCTAAGTAACAATTCTGTGGCCCTAAGTAACGATTCTGTGGCCCTCAGTAACAAATCTGTGTCCCTCAGTAACAATTCTGTGTCTGTCCCTAAGTAACAATTCTGTGGCCCTAAGTAACGTTTCTGTGGCCCTAAGTAACGTTTCTGTGGCCCTCAGTAACAATTCTGTGTCCCTCAATAACAATTCTGTGTCTGTCCCTAAGTAACAATTCTGTGGCCCTAAGTAACGTTTCTGTGGCCCTAAGTAACGATTCTGTGGCCCTCAGTAACATATCTGTGTCCCTCAGTAACAATTCTGTGTCTGTTCCTAAGTAACAATTCTGTGGCCCTAAGTAACGTTTCTGTGGCCCTAAGTAACGATTCTGTGGCCCTCAGTAACAATTCTGTATCCCTCAGTAACAATTCTGTCTGTCCCTGAGTAACAATTCTGTGGCCCTAAGTAACGTTTCTGTGGCCCTAAGTAATGTTTCTGTGGCCCTAAGTAACGATTCTGTGGCCCTAAGTAACGTTTCTGTGGCCCTAAGTAACTTTTCTGTGGCCCTCAGTAACAATTCTGTGTCCCTCAATAACAATTCTGTGTCTGTCCCTAAGTAACAATTCTGTGGCCCTAAGTAACGTTTCTGTGGCCCTAAGAAACGATTCTGTGGCCCTCAGTAACAAATCTGTGTCCCTCACTAACAATTCTGTGTCTGTCCCTAAGTAACAATTTTCCTAATATTCGAAACGAATTCCACTTCGCCTACTTCGATTCGCTCATCTCTAATCTCCACCACCATTCCTATGTGACCATTACATCCTTGTAATTTATTATGAGTGGATTGATATATATTTTTATGCTTTAAGATGTATTTTTGCATTTTCTCCAAATAAAAGCTACATTTCAGAGGTATCAGTTCAATTTGGTTTACCTTTGTTTCTAACTTGTATTCTGTGTCTTTAAGACTTTTCTTTATGTAATAAAATATCTTTGTTAAACAGTTGGTTGCAAAATATCTAGATTTATTTTTTCTTACTTTTTAAAATAATTTGTGATCTTCTGTGGTAGACCTGTAAGGTAGATATTATACATGAATTGTTATTATGAGACATTTTTGGGGGCTGCAGTTCCACTGAACTCCACAAGGTGGTGATCTCACTTAAACCTAGACAGGAAGTCTCTATGGAATACAGACAGGAAGTGACCTGGAATAAAGACAGAAAATTCCATGTGGCACAAAGAAGAGGAGACATTGCTGGAAGTGGCAACAGAGGAGGTAATAAGATGTTATTTCCTATTTACACCCAGTAACCCCCCATCATGTCCATCCTCTTTCTCCATAGTCATGTCCGTCCTCTTCCTCCATAGTCATGTCCATCCTCTTCCTCCATAGTCATGTCCGTCCTCTTCCTCCATAGTCACTGTGACGTCTTTTATCTCCAGCAGATGATGATACACACATATATAGTGTGGGAACCCAGATTAACCCCTTCAGGGGCAGAACATTCCCCCGCTTCCGGGGCCGGAACATTCTCCTCATTGTGGAGATAAATTCTAGTAATATGGTCCTCTAAACAAACAGCACTGACAATAAATAGACAAGACAAGGACCATCCTGACCATACATGGCCTACAAAGGGCAATGATGACACTACACAGGCAGCCAATGGGCAATCATTACACTATGCAGCCAACACAATGATGGAGTGCCGGGGTCAGGAGTATGGAGCATAGAGCCCCTTACATTGCTGCTCAGGAGGAAGAAAACATTCCAAATGAATGAAGAGTAATCACCACTGAAGTGCTATGTTCCCTCTTTTGTACATTGTGGAGGGTCTGTTTTGAATATGTCCAAATAAAAGTGATTTTTTTTTGGATTTGCAGCCAACCATATTTTTCTTCTCTACCAGGAAGAAAACATTCCCCAGCCTGCCTTGAAGAATATGTTCAATTATTGGTGTCAGAGGGAAGAAAAAAAAATGAGGGGTCTGAGGGATGAAGGGCAGCCGAGAGGCCTCTCAGGAGGTACTAAGAATGAGACACATTGGGACCCCCGAGGGGGTAGAGTAGGGTTGTCAGGTAAAATGTCTATGAGTGAAGAGGAGGTTGTAGGGCTCATGGGGACTCTGATTTAGGGAGGAGGCTCTTGGTCTCTGGTTGTCCTCCCACCTGCACTTACTTTCCAGACCTCCTTACAAAACTCCAGCCAGGAAAGGAAAGAAACCTTCACCTTCTTATCATCTCACTGGTCAAATAACATTTTCCAGTATACCAAGTGGAATGAAGAAGGGAAATCTTTTGCCCCTTGGTGGGAACTCATTCTTAGAGGAGGTCTGTTGGTGCATTATCAACTAAAAGGTAGTCAGGGGTCAGTGCTATACATCTTCAGGAGACACTCCAATACCTCCCATGACACAGGCTCTGGCAGTGCCCGGTGCTGGAATTCAGAGCCCCAGGAACCCACCACCACTCTGTACAATGTCCTGGATACTACAGTATACTTGGCAATGAAGAAAACAAGACCCCACCCCCTGCCATCCTCCTTTTACCCATACTGGGCTACCATTGGAGGAAGGAGAACAGACTCCTCCCTCACAGCTCTCTACTCCACCAGCAGCATCCTCCTGCTATCCCATCCAATCTCTGCTTTTACTGCAGAGAGTTACAGTGACATCACTCCTGTCAGTCAGAAGGCAGCCGGAGTTCTGGCAATTATCCTGAATAGCCGGCAACATCAGCCAATAGTCAGCAAGTTCCCCTTCCTGGACATCACAATGACCCAACATTAATCTCACAGCACTGCCTCAGAGCAAACAAGTCATAGGAAGGAGTGTATTTATCATTCCTTGTCTGCAGATCTAATACTCATCAAAACCAGTTCAGAGACCAAACAAACCCAACAGAGAAAAGGGGATTTCTAATCCTGCAGGTCAAGAGGGTCCCGGGACCTCCGAAATGTAGCAAATACTAAACAATCCTGACTAAATGTCTTCCCTTGGGTGGAGTAGTTCTTAAATGTCCAGCAACCCTCCTATCCCCCCCTCACATCCACATCCTATTATTGTGTGACCAATACCATCCAAATCATTCTTACTTTCATTTCCCAAAGCTATCCGTCTACAAGGAGACCTGTATAGATCACATGATGGCACCAATGAGGATGGAGGAGGACCGGAGTCACATGACTGAGAAGATACTAAACCTCACCCTGGAGATCATCTACCTGCTGACCGGAGAGGTGAGGAGGATTCTGGGAGGTCACATGACATCACTCTTATCTCTATTAATAAAACACAGACCTGACCGGAGAGGTGAGGAGGATTCTGGGAGGTCACATGACATCACTCTTATCTCTATTAATAAAACACAGACCTGACCAGAGAGGTGAGGAGGATTCTGGGAGGTCACATGACATCACTCTGATCTCTATTAATAAAACAGACCTGACCGGAGAGGTGAGGAGGATTCTGGGAGGTCACATGACATCACTCCGATCTCTATTAATAAAACACAGACCTGACCAGAGAGGTGAGGAGGATTCTGGGAGGTCACATGACATCACTCTGATCTCTATTTATAAAACACAGACCTGACCGGAGAGGTGAGGAGGATTCTGGGAGGTCACATGACATCACTCTGATCTCTATTTATAAAACACAGACCTGACCGGAGAGGTGAGGAGGATTCTGGGAGTCTAACATGATATTCCTATTGGTTCCTCAATACAGAGATTTCCTCTTCTGAAGTCAGGTGATCATATGACCATCACAGTGCCTCCATGTGACTCCCTAAAACCTGAGAGACACAACATGCAGAAGATTCTAGAAGTCACCAAGAAGATGATGGAGCTGCTGACAGGAGAGGTGAGCGGTGCCGGGAATTCTGGGACATTCTCCAGTAACAGACAAGGGATGTGTCTGGATGGTGACTGTATCATTGTGTGTGTCAGGTTCCTATAAGGTGTCAGGGTGTCACTGTCTATTTCTCCATGGAGGAGTGGGAGTATTTAGAAGGACACAAGGACCTCTACAAGGACGTCATGATGGACAATCAGCCGCCCCTCACATCACCGATAATAGACTTTAGTGGGATGGAGCATCAAGAACATGGTCTTGTGGACACAATGTGTGTATTTTTCATGTGATGTCACAATAATGAAGCTCATATTTTAAAGAGGACCTCTTCTACCATTCTCTTGGTTTAGGGTGAAGATCTGATAGATATAAAAGTTGAGGTTAAATCAGAAGAAGAAGAGGCGTATGTGAGGGATGATCAGCAGTCTATGGAGGAGGATGGAATAATGGGGACATTTATAGAGGAGGACACTCCTACAGAGATCAGCACAGGTGGGTCATGAACACTAAATCCATTCCTCCACCCATACTGCTCACTGATTGGTCCAGAGTAGGGCGGGGACTGGGTGATATCAGCCTGTAATCCCCTGGTCACTTTCCTGAGCTGTGTTCCCCGTCCTGTATTCCTGGATTTCTCTCGGATAATCTTCCTTCTCTGTGCTGCAGACACAATTTATGTCTCTAGACTGGATTTATGGAGGTTCTGGGGTTCAGCTGGCAGAGGTATTTGACCTAGGCACCTGGGACATGTGATTTGGGTCTTCTGCCCCATATCAAGGGCAAGTAAAATCTCTGACCATTAATTTCTCTCAAGGTCACTTGTTCTGTGGTCTGCTGGCTGTGCCGGGTGGAGGGATATGTCTGTAGTGTCTCAGACCCAAGTCACTGAGTGCAGTCTCAGGAGATGGGAGGCAGCGGTGTGGGATCTCTGCAACTTGTCTACAGTAAATATTTAAAGTGTTTGTAAAATCTCCATATACCCAGTGCAGTGACTGGCCTCAGGTGATACACAGAGATGAAACAAATCCTCCAGCATATGTTGTACCTTTTTATCTCTTCTCTACATCTGTTCAAAGTCTAGAATTTATACAGCTTGTCTGAGAAGTCAGAAAAAAAGGGTCAGAAATGTGAAGTCACAGTCTGCAGAACTCAGTGAGGTTTTCTCTGAGAGATGATTGGAGGGAAGGGACACAGCCCTTTCACACAGGAACAAAGCTGAGGCTATCAATCATAGTCTGTGAGCTGGAGCTACTTCCCTGTCACCCTTCTTCTCTTGGTGTCAGGAACACTTGTCAGAAGTGATTCATGCTGATCGTATAGGAAGGAGACAGCAGACAGAAATGACTCTTATTGCTCTGGAGAGAGACAAGTACACACTATACAGGGATATGCTTCATCTTTATTTACTAAATACCAATTTGATGTGATCCTTACACTATTTATTAGTGTGGCCCCCTTGTCCTGAATAGAGGTACTATGTGGGTTTAGTTTGTGGCTGGGCTGTACTTGGCTCAGGCTGATTGTATAGTTCTTCACTTGGTTTCTCTCTAAGTTTAGGTTGTCTTGTGATGTCTCACTGTGGCCAGTAGATGTCACTGCTATCACTGGACATAGGATGAGATTTCACCAACCAAACCAAAGGGATATTAAACCACAAATGTCCCACATTGTAGCTTACTAATCATTGGATGTGGCAGCTGAATTCCTTTTCTTTGGCTTTTCTCTGTTTTCACCTGGTGATCTGGCCAGTAACACGCCTCCCGTATTAGAGCGCCCCCACTGTGGAGACAGCAGCATGGTCAATCTGGGGGGAGGGGAGTGTTAGATGTACTAGCAGATATAAAAGCAGTAACTAATTGAAGCCAAACTCCAGCTCACACTTCACAATCGGTTACATCAAACAGGTTTTTTTCCTTTTGGGATAAAAGTTTTACATGAATAAATAAAAGCTGATCATTGTAAGCCCCCTGTCAGTGGTAAATCCCTGTCACTGATATATTCTGCTGTAAAGTTTTTACAAAACAACAGATTTACTGGCTAGATCACCAGATGAATATATAAGAAAAGTAATGCAGTCATCACATCTCAGAATCGGTAAGCTGCAATATAATGTTATCATTGTGTTTAATATGACTTAAGTTAACTTTTATATATTCAGTAGGTTTATGCCCCTGGAGCATGCTGGGGGAGGAAATAAATATTTGGGACAGGCCATGTGCTCTTCCCCTGGGCTGAGGTCTAGGGAGGTGCTGCTGGACGGAGCTCTGCTGTTAGGCCCAATATCCTGTTTTGGGGCCTATTGTGTGCTGAAATGGTCCTGAATATGTCTTGTCTAGTCTGGAGGAAGCTGTGCCAAGGAGGAGACCCAGGGAAGGCCCCTTGCTGGAGGGAGCCATGAAGAAGGCTGGTCTCTCAGAAGAACCCGGTGATTCACTTGGAGGATGCACTGACATTTGGGAACGTGCTTACAGAGTCATTCGGTCATCTTAAAGGTCCTGACACTGTGAAGCTGGACATTGATCTGCAGAGTCTATCAGTAATCTGCCATGGTATCTGGGTCCCCTAACCCTCACCTCCCCAACCCTTCTAAATAAAACTTTAAAAAGACAAAAGTGACTGGTTCCCAATATCCTTTCTCAGTTCCCGTATTTTAGCCATGGACTCAGCCCTGGGGTGACCACCCCTGACCTCTGGAGGTGCCATCCTGCCTTTAGGGTGTCAGGGGTTCTTCATTCATATTGCACATTGCATAGTACTGACCTCTACACTATATACATTTGTTGTATGTTAGAGTCCTGACCCCTGCACTATATACTCTATGTTGTACATTACATCCTCCTGACCCCTGCACTATATACTCTATGGTGTACATTACATACTCCTGACCCCTGCACTATATATTCTATATTGTACATTACATACTCCTGACCCCTGCACTATATATTCTATGTTGTACATTACATACTCCTGACCCCTGCACTATATACTCTATGTTGTAAATTATATACTCCTGACCCCTGCACTATATACTCTATGTTGTACATTACATACTCCTGACCCCTGCACTATATACTCTATGTTGTACATTACATACTCCTGACCCCTGCACTATATACTCTATGTTGTACATTATATACTCCTGACACCTGAACTATATACTCTATGTTGTACATTACATACTCCTGACCCCTGCACTATATACTCTATGTTGTACATTATATACTCCTGACCCCTGCACTATATACTCTATGTTGTACATTATATACTCCTGACCCCTGCACTATATACTCTATGTTGTAAATTATATACTCCTGACCCCTGCACTATATACTCTATGTTGTAAATTATATACTCCTGACCCCTGCACTATATACTCTATGTTGTACATTACATACTCCTGACCCCTGCACTATATACTCTTATGTTGTACATTACATACTCCTGACACCTGAACTATATACTCTATGTTGTACATTACATACTCCTGACCCCTGCACTATATACTCTATGTTGTACATTATATACTCCTGACCCCTGCACTATATACTCTATATTGTACATTCTATACTTCTGGTACCTGCACTATATACTCTATGTTGTACATTACATACTCCTGACCCCTGCACTATATACTCTATGTTGTACATTACATACTCCTGACCCCTGCACCATATACTCTATATTGTACATTACATACTCCTCACCCCTGCACTATATACTCTATGCTATATATTACATTATTCTGATATTTTATAGTCCTAATGTTTCTATTCTATATAATAATTTGTACATTACATAGGTCTTCTTTTACACCAACTTCCTCCCAGCTGGACATTTATATCGGATGATGTGATTGGAGCACAGACTTTTACATGGTGATAATAATGTGATAACATCCTCCAACTTTGGACCCTTAAACAGAAAGTGATAATGAGGGAGGAGTCAATACCCCAATGATGGTGGTCTTCAGGATCAGTCCAGTCTTCATCTTGGTTGTTCTCCCCCCATCCTCACTCTCTGACCTCTGGTGGGGCTCAACCCCGCTGTTCTTCATGACTAAATAAGGAAGTGCAGTACTTCTTGTGTTGGGAAGATGGCGATGAGTGATAGAGGGGGTGGGGACCCTCGTCCTATAATCCCCTCTTCACTGTCCCTCCTATAAAAGACAGTTCTGGTTGTTTCCTCACTCTCTGACTAAGGTCCATGAATAAAGAAATGACCTGGTAGGAGATCAGAGGAGCCATTTCCTAGTTCCCTTGAGGGTGGAATTGTAAGCTCCTTAGAGACCAAGCTGCCTAATGTGGGCGGAGTCCTGGTTTGGGGGAACCAATCAGCTCCTGTCTAGTAATCCTCTTTGTCTTTGTATTTTAGTCCATGGCTGGGAGATGAGGAAAACCTCCGAGGATTGTCTCACTTTGTCTCCAGACTGGAAAGTAGAAGATGAGAACATCACACAGTATAGTCCAGGAGAAAACCCGGCTCCCTCCAATGTCCATCCGGCACCACCCAGTGTAGATGGACCATCGGATTTCTCGTATCCTGAGGAACCTCAGACTGTGCGGGACCGGGCCGACCTTCCAACAGGGAAGAGCTTCTCCTGTACTGAGTGCGGGAAATGTTTCCGCTATAAATCCCATCTTAATGTGCATAAAAGATGTCACACGGGGGAGAAGCTGTTTTCCTGTCCTGAGTGCAGGAAATGTTTTTCATGCAAGTCCCATCTTTCCATACATCAGAGGTCTCACACGGGGGAAAAGCCGTATTCCTGTCCTGAGTGCGGGAAATGTTTTTCAGAGAAGTCCAATCTTTATACACATCAGAGATGTCACACGGGGGAGAGACCGTTTTCCTGTCTTGATTGCGGGAAATCTTTTTCTAATAAGTCATATCTTTACACACATCGAAGATGTCACACGGGGGAGAAGCCATTTTCCTGTCCTGACTGTGGGAAATGTTTTTCACAAAAGTCCGATCTTTACAGACATCAAAGATGTCACACGGGGGAGAAACCATATTCCTGTCCTGAGTGCGGGAAATGTTTTTCACGGAAGTTCAATCTTTACACACATCAGAGATCTCACACAGGGGAGAAGCCGTATTCCTGTTCTGAGTGTGGGAAATTATTTTCACAGAAGTCTGATCTTTACAGACATCAGAGATCTCACACAGGGCAGAAGCCACTTCCTGTCCTGAGTGAGGGAAATGATCCTCACTGAAGTCCTGTCTTCCTGTACATCAGGGGTCCCACACAAGCCTTGAGGTGTATTAGTGCCTTGAGTGCAGGAAATGTCTTCTAGATGAATGTTGCTGGACATCCCAGCTCTCGTGGGGAAGAAGCACACCCTGATATACACCTCAGATATACTCCATGGCTGATCTTCATCATGGAAGAAACAGTTGATAAGGAGAGGAGAGGCCCCCAAACACATGGATGAAGTGCAGTAAATGTTGGGGTGCAGAGTGGTCAGTAGATCCTGGAAATGAAGGACACAACTTCAGCCCTTCTTGGGTGTCGGAGTTGCGTTTCCTGATAATGATATAGCGGGTTACAGAGCTAGAAGCCGGGAGAGCCCAGATCTCGTTATCGGGGAACTTTACACAGACAAGAACTTCTGAAGTTGATGTCCTTCATTTCAAGGCTGTACAGAACAGTGGTGACCCCAAAGCGTCTCTCTGTCTTCAGTCCATCCTTCTCCCATCCCCCAACAGGAGGGAAGGAGAATTCTGCCCCAAACTAGGGGGGAACTTTCCTCTCATTATTTCCCTTTGCTTCTGTGTGGGTTTGGGTGGTTGGAGGAGTGCGGCACGAGAGGGAACACAGCTTGTTGTTCTATGTCTACATATAGGGTCTGGGTAGAGGGGATCCACCGGAAAATATTTCTACTCTTTGATTTTGTGCAAATCGTTTCTGTTTTCACTTTGAAGGGCGATATTATGTGTGGTTTGTAAAAGGGATTGGCCCAATAGATACCACTCCACTTAGAGAATAGATGAACTAATATGACCAGCATTCATTCAGCCATGTCACATGTTGGTCTTATCACCCAGTGATTTCCTATGCTCATGGGCTCCATCTAGTGGCCATAATGTATTGAACTGTTTTTCCTGATTGAGGTGTTTTAGAACCAATACCTCACTATGGCCACTAGTTGGAGCTGATGATTATAGGATCCGTGATTATTAAAATATGGCCAGAATTTGTCATGGCTGGACATATGCTTGTCTCTCTCCCCCAACATATTTTTAGTTTACTATGTTAGGGGTGGTGTCATACAAATACCAGAGATCACACTCATACATTTATGAGTACATTAGACATAAATTAAATGAAACCTCAGGATTAAACCAACCATTGATTAAAGAAAAAAAAACCCTATTTGGCCTTTAGATGGTGCTAAGTATAGTAATTAGTTCCACCTACTATATGAAAGGGTTTATAGGTAAATCAGTTTTGCTTTATGCCTACTAACTGGTTTGTTGTACATACAAGATGTTCCCGTGGGATGTGAATGCTGTTATCCATGCACACATTTCTTGTTTATAGAAATTGCAGAAGTCACTATCCTGTTGTATTTTTGTTATGACGCGCCATGGAGTAGTTTACTGAAATCTCTATTCTGTATTCTGATTGGTGCTTTATGGAAACCACCTGAAATATGCCGCATTCTCATTTATTACTTAAAGCTTGATGAATAATAAAGAAGTCACATTTTGCATCACACATCTAGATGTCTGACTTGCATTATTCCCAAAGTACTTTGAACTGGATGTTTGTATGGAGGAGGAGGCCGGCATAAATTGATGTTCCTGACAGAAGTGGTGTCAGAAGTGGGATAGGATCAGCCATCGGAGGTAAGTGAGCATTTTTCATCTTCCTTTGCCCTGATTGCCCCCTATCTCTACCAAGCCTTTGTGCTGCGGTAGCACGAGCAATTGTCCACTGGAGCTTTAGGAGCTCGCGGGGTTAAACAGAACCTAGGTTGATGTATAAAATATGTGTATATGTCCTCCATACAATCATACAGAGTAGTGTGTTCAGTACTTATGTATGCTTGTAACTAGAGAAACTGTTCAGTAGATGTATTCTAAGTCTCTGTAGGACTGTGAGACGCCCCATCTACTCAGCGAGGAGATTTCTCCATTGACCTGGGATAGGTGAAAGCATGGTGACAGTCTGAAGGAGTGACAATAGGGGTATATCTGTCCAGGTGATTTTCAGCCTTGAAGCACTTGTGCAGTTGAGGAGAATTTTGTCGGAGCTCTACGTGAGTTCAGTCCAGCTTCACCTGGCACAAAGAGTCAACACTGGGAGAGAAACACATAGGCCAGCTCACATAACATTGCTTCTTTGCTTTACAGTGACGATGGGAAACTCCCAAGGTAAGGGGAAGTACCCAGACCCTCCGAAGCCACCGTGTGAAATATTAAGAGAAAGAAAACTGTTAAAGAGATTTACTAAGGAAGACGGATCAGCTCTAGAAAAATCCCAACTACCAGCTAATGAGACATGTAAAGAATATGTTGTCCGAGTGTCACTTTTGGGATTGTTGTCTTGTCTCATGGGTGGGACAGCCTGGCAGGGTGGAGTTCAACCATGGGGAGTGCCAGTCCTTTTCCCAGAGATGGGGCAATGATGATTTTCACATGGATATGAAAAAGGGGATATGTTTAGGGGATAAACCTGCCTTTCCCTATTTTGGTCCAGATCCTGAGTGGGATATGAAATATATAGGAGGGGGAGCATTGAATTGGTTGAAGTATGCCCAGGATATAAGTGCCTGACACCAATCCCTCCTGCCCCAGTAGCTAAACACAGTAATAATCCTTTTTATAGCACTTTGACGCCTGTCACTGCATTTCCTGATTATACTCAACTGTATCCTCAGCTCCCTAAGGATGAGGATGATAATTATTTGTCACATAATTGGAGGAGACATGCATTACATTCTGCCCCAAGAGTCTCCCACTGATGAAGGAGGCCGTTTGGCAGTGATCGGTGGTGATGGGAAGATTCTTCAGAAGAAGAGTCAGGTTGAAGTTTATCAATGTGTGAAATGAATAGAGTAGAAAGAAACAAAAGTTACATTGGGAAGGACATTAGACCAGATGCGGCAAACTGTGACTGCTGATGCCCAGGACCAAGATGGAGAAAAGTAAAAAAGGCAAGGTAGTAAGCAAGGCAATGAAATCAGGTGGACAAACATCAATGTTAAAAGAGCAGACAGTACAGGAGAGGGACGCAAGTGAAGTGTCAGAAGATTCAACAGGAGAGGTGAGTTGGCCGGAGCAGGATAATTCAGAAGAATTCGGTAAGTATTATTTGAGGTCCAGAAAAGACGCAGTAGATGATGAGGGAGCCACCCAAGCTTACCGTTCCATCATTGTGGGAAATGTGGTGATAAAGCCAATGGAAATTAATGACGTTAATGGAATTATAAAGGGTTGTCCTGATCCTCGGAAAAACCCCACTGCTGCCATTAACTACTTGAAAAGAGCAACTCGGGCAACAATGTTCACAACAGGATAAGAGAAAAATCATCGATGGAATTTTGGGATATGATATGGAATCAGGTTGGGATTGGACCAACGTACTGTTATTTATGAGCTTCATGAGCCATTTAAACCTGCTGTGAATGAGTGGAGAACTATAATGGGTCAGGAACAGATGTGGAAGCAGTTAATTGCAGAAATGCAGAAGTTGTGGAAGGATAAACAGTCGCTAGCTACAGCAGCTGATTTTAAGCAGGGCAGCGAGGAATCAACTACAGCGTTCCTAAAAAGATTTATGAAGGTCTGGAAAGAAGAGGCAGGATGAAATCTGACAACACCAGCCCGCAGTGTTGGCTGAAATCAGGATGACACCAAACAAAATAACTAAATTTTTACCTTTTGAAATTTTAATAGACAGATCATTTCCTACCCCATGGACCAAAGGTCTGCTACTGATTATGCCTGGAGATTTAGAGCTGATCCAAGAAAAATATGTCACAAATCTTATAAGACTTTTGAATGGCATCTATAGTGATGTATCTCTTTATTTTCTGCTTCCCTCACAGGAACCAACATATCTTTTCAAGCCTGGAGACAACGTGGTTTTTAAAGCCCTACATAAGCACAAGGTCCTGAACCCACCTTATGAGGAGCCCACAGTGATAACAGCCATGACAAGTTCAGCAGTTCTGACTGCGGATTCTCAGGCCTGGATCCATGCGTCAAGGGTAAAGCAATTGGGGAATATCTGGGTTTATATGGAAATGAGAGTGATGAATGTTCCCAATTTCTGTCAGATATGCTGCCGATCATTTAATTACATGTTTGATGGCCATTCCCACTCCAACCTCGGTTTTGTTGGACATTTTCAGAGTAATGACTAATGATACTGATGTAAGAATGGATGATGGACCATCTATGTCATTGTATGAGGACTGTCAGAACTGTCCAGGTTCGTTTAAATGCTGGAAAAATATGAATAGTATAAAAATGTTGAATGTTCCCCCAGGAGATGTGTGTTACAATATGACGTGATTCTGAAGAGATTCCCCGGTGTTGGTATCTCAGATTTCCATATGGCCCACATCACACAACCCGATCTCCTCAGGACAGGATTTTCTGTACGTCTAATAGAACATGTAGTTCAGTACATAACCCAATGACCTGTCATCATGTTCTATCACAGCCCAGCCACAGTCAGCAGGTCACACTACCTTTAGGATGGTTGTTTTCTTGTGGAAATCCCACATATTCACATATTCCAGGCAATATTACTGGAGGGCCTTGTACTTGGAGCCGTTTGAGTATGATATTGCCTGAGCATCATAAAGCTATGGAGAAGGATCTAAGATCAAGAAGGAGGACCGAGATTGTATCAGAAGATTGTATATCAGACATTACACTGTTTTCCAAAGCTGAATACACTAGCTTAGCTGGATCTATTGTATGTAGTATGGAAAAAAGTCTGAATCATACTTCTATGGCTTTGCAGGAACTGTTGCTCAACCTCCAAGGAACCCGTAAAGCTGGGCTTCAGAATCGAGTGACTATAGATTATTTACTGCTTAACAATAATTATGGTTGGGAACGTTGTGATGGAATGTGCTGTTTTAATGTAAGTGATAATGCCACCTCTATACAAAGCACACATAAAGGCTTTACATGAGTTGTCCTCAGGAATTAAACAGGATGTTCCTGGTAATTGGTGGGACTGGGTATTTGGATGGATACCCGGCCTAGGAAGATTGAGGCAAATAATGGGTGGTTTGATAATAACATGTTGTGGCCTAATTGGAGTGTGCTGTTGTATACAGTGTATTCCCAATCTGGTGACAATGGCACATTCAGTAAATCAATACTGATGAATGGTATAAAGGGTGAATACAGCAGTTGTCACTTTCTGACAAACGGGAGGTTGTGAAAGGGTTAATAGTTCACTCACTTTTGCTTTGTGCCTACTAAGTGGTTTATTTTACATACAAGATGTTCCCGTGGGATGTGAATGCTGGTATTTATGCACACATTTCTTGTTTTGAGAAATTGCAGAAGTCACTACCCTGTTGTATTTTTGTTATGACGCACCATAGAGTGGTTTACTGAAATCTCTAATCTGTATTCTGATTGGTGCTTTATGGAAACCACCTGAAATATGCCTTGTTATCATTTATTACTTAAAGCTTGATCAATAATAAAGAAGTCACATTTTGCATCACATATCTAGGTGTCTGATTTGCATTATTCCCCAAGTGCTTTGAACTGGATGTTTGTATGGAGGAGGAGGCCGGCATAAATTGATATTCCTAACGGGAGTGTATCCACTTGCCATTTAAAAGGGAAGCTTTGTTGTAGGGTGTGAATCATGTGATCATCTAAAGTTAGGTTGAGAGCTAGGGATTTAGTATGATTGATTTCAGGCCTGAAATTGCCGTAAAGCGTGTTCGTTCGCTGTACAGATTGGGTATTGAGGTGATTGGAGATATTAGGAGAATTAGGAGATCATAGGTAAATAGATCGCATTTGTGTTCCATACCTCCATACCGCATTGAATATCCTGAATGTCTGGCTTATTCCTCAGTTTAATAGCTAGGGGCTCCAATGCCAAGATAAACAGCATGGGGTACAGGGGGCAGCCCTGCCAAGTACCTCTATGAATGAAGAGATAGACCGAGCCATAGCCCTGGACCGACAATCTGGCTACTGGTTCGCTGTATAATGTGCAAAGTGTTGTGAGGAAATTCTTGCCAAACCCATACGGTTCTAGAGTATAAAAAAAGGTATTCCCAAGAGAGTGAGTCAAATGCCTTATGAAGGTTGAGGGATAGTAGCATACTCTTCTGCTGTCATCTACCATTCCAGTTGGATTTAAGTACTGAAACAATATCCACCAGTTGCCTCGTTTGGTCAGCTGCTTGTCTATTTGGGACAAACCCCACTTGATCTGGATAAATGTAACCAGCAAGAAAAGTATTCAATCTGTTCATCAATATCTTGGTCATTATCTTGAGGTCGACATTAATAAGGGAGATGGTCCTTGCCAGGTTTGGGTATTGTGACAAGAGCATAGGCAGGACAGAACACACAGAGCAGATGATAAACACACAAAGCTTTATTGAATTAGGTCAAGCACTCAATTTGGGTCTGAGGGTAGCGTCCAAATACCCCAAGTAGGGAAGGGGTGTCAAGGTCCTACCTTTCCTCAGGGTTGTGCTGCTCCATGTGCTGGCATCCATCTTAGGTGTCTGCAAAGCATTGTGGGATCCTTTATGCTTTCAGCCCTGTGCGGCTCCTCCTCCAGGAGGTGGTGGCTTATCACATTTAAGCCTGCTGTCTGCAGCTGCTCATTGCATTTGTGTCCTGTCTCTTGCACAGCAACAAGCTCCTGTTTAGTTGCTCTTTGCTTTCCTGGATACCGACTCGGCTTTGGCTACGACTCCTCCTGGCTTCTGACCCCGGCTCTGGCGACCATTCTTCCTGGCTCCTGATCCCGGCTCTGGCGACCTTTCTTCCTGGCTCCTGATCCCGGCTCTGGCGACCATTCTTCCTGGCTCCTGATCCCGGCTCTGGTGATGATACTTCCTGGCTCCTGATCCCGGCTCTGGTGACGATTCTTCCTGGTTCCTGATCCCGGCTCTGGCGATGATTCTTCCTGGCTCCTGATCCCGGCTTTGGCTACGATTTCCGCTGTTGGACTTGCATAGACTCTTGTCTTATTTTTATATTAATAAACCTACCTTTAATTGCACCTCCTTGTGTGTCTGGCTCCTCGCTCCCAGACAAGGGGCCCAAATAATTGTAATCCGGCCCCAGGTAGGGCAAAATTGGAGTCTCTGGCAAATTGTAATCCAGGCAAGGGGGGGTAAGGGGAGAAAGTTCATGGACAGTCCAGATGGGGGAACAGGGGCAAGGACACTCACAGTTCTGGCCGGGGGTTCTTCCTGGCCCACAGCAGCCGACAGCAGGTAGCAACACTTCTCAGCACACAGCAGAGGATCCACACAGCGGGTATTTCTGACACACAGCAGCACGGGCAATCCTGGCCCCACAGTATTAGGCAAGGTAGCAGCGGGTACTCTTCCTGAGCCCCGAGTATTAAGTAGAGTGTTCAGCGGGTAATAATCCTGACCCAAGGGTATTATGCAGAGCGTTCAGCGGGTAATAATCCTGACCCAAGGGTATTATGCAGTGTTCAGCGGGTAATAATCCTGACCCAAGGGTATTCTGCAGAGTGCTCAGCGGGTAATAATCCTGACCCAAGGGTATTATGCAGAGTGCTCAGCGGGGTTGGCTGCGGGTGTCTGGCCTCAGCTCAGACCTCCCAGCAGCTTCGGGGACAGATGAACGCCAGAGAGTCCTGCTCCGGCCTAATTAAAGGCTCACACAAGACGCTCCCAGTTGCCCTGGCAATGTCCGGCCCAGCGCCGCATTGCCAGGCAAAGAGGCATGCCCCCTTGACTCGGGCCGTGCTTTCGAGAGCGTGGCCTTTGTCTCCAGCCACCGGGGGGCATGTGGCAACAGGTTGGCAGCCTGTCGCTGGAGCCTCCTTGCAGGGGGTGACTACTCTCCGGGCTATATGGCTGGGAGAGGTGTGATTCCCACCACAGGGGTCACTTTCCTCCCATCCTGTGCAGCCTATCTTCAAAGGCTTGTTGCAGGATGCGAGGACCTGACAAGGGGGGGACAGAGGGTGAGGGGACACAGCAGGCACAAGGGGGCTGGGGGGGAAGCAGGCACTCCATGACAGGTGTAATGTATAAATGCATTTTTTTCGTATTGAGAAAGTGTGGTGCCTCAACAAATGTCATTACAGAAGGAGCATAAAAGGGGTGTAACTATCTCAGAATACTTTATATAAAAATGTCAAGAAAAACCATCCCGGTGCCTTGGACGGACTGAGGCTTTTTATGGCAATTTCCACTTCCGTTTCCATGAATTCCTGGCCCTTATGAGCCGTAGTTACTCACAGAAGGGGGAGATTTTGAAATCATTTGTCAACCAGAGGTTTTAAAAGTGGGTCCGGCTGGGGATAAAGTTTGGAGTAGAAGTTGAAAAATTCCCGTACTACCTTAGACGCAGTTTTGGCAAAGCAGGCGAGATGTGTGGAGAAAGTCTCCGCACAAGCAGAGTATAAGGTTTGTCCCCTAAAGTATAAAAATGATTCTTCGACCAGTGGATATATTTCTCAGCTGTCGTAGTTAGGTTAAGATTAAGTGCTGTCCTGGCTGCACCCATTTGATGTCTATATGAGTTTCTGTTCTCTCAGGAGCTTGCTTAGCTCTGCGTCCTGCCGCTATATAATGAGTACCCGCTCTCATTTGGCCCTAGAAGCTATTTGTATTAGTTTGCCTTATGCTCCGCCCAATTTTTAGTTGGGGAAGTGTCCTCAGAGATATTTTCGATAAAGTACTAGCCTATAATGTTTTCTACCTCTATCTATACTGTAGGTCAATGAGTAAAGAGGCATTGAGTTGCCATGCCGTCACCTGAGCTTTCGTCCATAAATCTGAAACGTCATCTGTACTGGGGAATGATCTTACCATGATGTATTTTAGCTGAGATGATAAACGGACGTAGCGGGGATAAGATGAATATATGGTCATTACAGGAGTATGTTTTAAGGACATGTGAATAATACATGTAGTCTCTCATCGTAGGATAACTCTCTCTCCAAACATCAATGAGCTCATAGGAATGCAATATACATGATAATTTGCTGTTCTGTTTGGGGAATGTTTCAGTACAGTTTTGAGGGGATTAGATTATTATTATACAGTATTTATAAAGCGCCAACAGTTCGCTCAGTGCTGTACATTACAAAGGGAGACAGAACATGCGACAGTACGAAAACAATACAATGTGATACACGAAGGGTTCGAGGGCCCTGCTCTTTCGAGCTTACAATCTAGGAGGGAGGGGATGGTGGCACAGGAGGAGATAACTGTGGGGGATGGAGTGGTAGGAAGAGTGGAGGAGGTCGGCAATTAGCAGGGGGTGGGGTAGGCTTCCCTGAAGAGATGGGTTTTCAGGGTGCGCCTAAATGAGAGGAGAGTAGGTGGTAGTCTGATGGATTGGGGCAGGGAGTTCCAGAGGACACCCTGGAGAAGTCCTGGAGGCGGGCATGGGAGGAGGAGACCAGGGAACTAGAGAGAAGGAGGTCTTGTGAGGAGCGGAGTGTGCGTGTTGGGTGGTACTTGGATATTAGGTCAGTGATGTAGTTCGGGGCAGTATGGTGGACGGCTTTGTACGTCAGTGTTAGGATTTTGAATTTGATCTGTTGGGCAATCGGAAGCCAGTGGAGGGATTGGCAGAGGGGGGTGGTGGAAACGGAGCGGTTGGTAAGGTGAATGAGTCTGGATGCCGTGTTCAGGATCGAATGAAGTGGGGATAGCCTGTGGCGAGGCAGGCCAGTGAGGAGGGAGTTGCAGTAGTCGAGTCGTGATATGATGAGGGAGTGGATGAGCTGTTTAGTGTTTTCTGGGGTTAGGAACGTGCGGATTTTGGCGATGTTGCGGAGGTGGAGTCTGCATGAGTTTGTTAAAGATTGGACTT
Source organism: Staurois parvus (assembly GCF_062004578.1). Classification (NCBI taxonomy): domain Eukaryota; kingdom Metazoa; phylum Chordata; class Amphibia; order Anura; family Ranidae; genus Staurois; species Staurois parvus. Next base: position 2,875,324 of record NW_028318017.1, read on the forward strand.
GGGGCTGGAAGGATAGGTTGGAGTCCAGAATGACACCAAGTACTCTGGCCTGTGGGGCAGGCCTGATAGTGGCATTGTTGGACGTGATGGAGAAGTCAATGGGGGGTGGTGTGCGGGCTGGGGGGAAGACTAGGAGCTCGGTTTTGGAGAGGTAGATTTATCCATAATTCGGTCTCGGGTGGTATTGCTGTCTCCTCCAAATATTATGTGGCCTGCTGCATGAGGCATTGATGCCCCTAACATTTTCTTAAAGAAAGTCACTTGTCCAGCATTGGGGGCATAGTATGAGATTAATGTGGCAACATGTTCAATAATTTCCCCATTCACAAGACTATATCTGACCTCTTTATCACGGATTACCACACTAGGGGTAAAGAGTACTCGTTTGGCTATACAAACTGCAACTCCCCTCTTTATATCTGGACCATTAGATAGATGATATGTGGGGTATTTGGCATTGAAGTATCTGGGGATGATATCTGGGAGAAATGGGTCTCTTGTAGCAATTCCACCTCTATCCCGATTTTGTGATAAAATTGGAAGGCCATTGTTGGTTTATTTGGGGAACTGAAGCCTTGTACATTATGGGTTAGAATTTTGAGCAATTTTAGTCATGCCGGTTCGGTACTCTGTATTCGCCTGTTTTAGCAGTTGCCAAGTTCCACCTCAGTCCCCCAGATAACTGCCGGGATCCCTACGGCCTTAGAGAAAGGGTGCACATAAACAATAGAGACACTAGAAAGAAGGAACGAAAAGAAGCAGCGTTAAGAACAGTGTCAATGACCTCCACCCTCTGCCTGCTGACAGGTGGTGGAACGTCGCTAGTATAAACTTCCACATGACTTAATCCAGCACCCCATTGTCAAAGCCAAGGTTTCCATCAGCAAACGGCTAGGGGCAAGTTCGCTACAAGTGGCATGCGGTTCCACCTCGGCACATCGATTCTTTTAGCTCATATACAATGAAGGAAATGCGTATTTGCTCCCCTTCTGATTTTGAATGTTTGCCCACTCATAAAGAAATGATCAGTCTAAAAATCGAATGTTCGGTGTATTGTAACACTGAGAGACAGAATAGCAACAAAAAAATTCAAAAGAAATGCATGTCTAACAAATGATGCACTGATTTGCATTTTCATGAGGGAAATAAGTATTTGATCCCCCATCATTCATCAGGATTTCTGGCTACCAGTTGTCTTTCATACAGGTAACAAGCTGAGATTAGAAGCAGTCTCTTAAAGGGAGTGCTGCTAATCTCATTGTGTTACCTGTATAAAAGACACCTGTCCACAGGAGCAATCAAACCATCAGATTACAAACTCTCCACCATGGCAAAGACCAAAGAGCTGTCCAAGGATGTCAGGGACAAGATTGTAGGCTGGACTGGTCTACCAAACTATGGCCAAGCAGCTTGGTGAGAAGGTGACAACAGTTGGTGCAATCATTCACAAATGGAAGAAACACAAAACAAGTGTCTGTCTCCCTAGGTCTGGTGCACCGTGCAAGATCTCACCTCGTGGAGTGTCAATGGTTATGAGAACAGTGAGGAATCATCCCAGAACTACACGTGAGGATCTTGTCAATGATCTCCAGGCAGCTGGGACCACAGTCACCAAGAAAACAATTGGTAACACACTACGCCGACAAGGATTGAAATCCTGCAGTGCCTGCAAGGTCCCTCTGCTCAAGAAAGCACATGTCCAGGCCCATCTGAAGTTTGCCACTGAACATCTGAATGATGCAGAGGAGGGCTGGTTGAAAGTGTTGTGGTCAGATGAGACCAAAATCGAGCTCTTTGGCATCAACTCAACTCGCCGTGTTTGGAGGAGGAGGAATGCTGCCTATGACCCCAAGAACACCATCCCAACTGTGAAACATGGTGGTGGAAACATTCTGCTTTGGGGGTGTTTTTCTGTTAAGGGGACAGAACAACTGCACTGCATCAAAGGGAGGATGGATGGGGCAATGTACCGTCAAATCTTGGGTGAGAACCTTCTTCCCTCAGCCAGGGCATTGAAAATGGGTCGTGGATGGGTGTTCCAGCATGACAATGACCCAAAACACATGGCCAAGGCAACAAAGGAGTGGCTCAAGAAGGAGCACATTAAGGTCCTGGAGTGGCCTAGCCAGTATCCAGACCCTTAATCTGATTGAAAATCTGTGGAGGGAGCTGAAAGTTTGAGTTGCCAAACATTTCTTTTGAATTTTTTGATGCTATTCTGCCTCGCAGTGTTACAATACACCGAACATTCGATTTTTAGACTTATCATTTCTTTGTGAGTGGAAAAACATTAAAAATCAGCAGGGGATCAAATTTACTTCACTGTAAGAGGGGGTATAATATGGGAGAGGCCGGGGAAAAATTCCCATTACCTTCCAAAAAATCAAGACTAACCTGACAAGGTTTCATATAATGTATTTAGCCCTTAAACTATATTATCAACAACAGAAATTTTTATGTGCGGTCAGTTCCCCCCCCAGTCTCCTTAGTATGAAACCAAAAAGAGGGGGTAACATTGAAGGCACTTGGTGAGTTAATGACTATAGAAAGAGGAGCGGTGAAGGGCTCAGTTAAGGGTAGAGCAAGGGTGGGGAGGGTTTTGGGTGAGTGATGGAGGGTGGGTGGGGTAGGGGAGTTGGAAAAGGTAGAGAAAGCATTAATTTGCCATAAATCTCCAGAAACTCCCATTCCAATTGACAGCTCTATGTTGCAGGTGGGTCCAGTCACCATAATAATTATCAAACAAGAAGTATAAAATTAAACTTAGTGGCAATGAATATCACTGCCAGTACTGCCCCAGAAGGAATTACCCAATAATAGTCCCTTCCCCAGTGTTCAAGTAGGCAGATGGGTCTTCTTGGATGTGAGTCTTGTTGGTTGTGACCATAACGATGACACAAGTCTAGGCAGAGTAACTGGAGCTCTGCTAGAAGGCAAATTCCAAGAGATCAGACCCAATCCTAGGAGGATTTCTTCTCCATCCTGAAAGCTTGCAAATGAGTGAGTTTTTCCTTTGCATGTAATGGAGAGCTGGAATGGAAATGACCAGTGATACTTAATCTGGCAGTTCATCAGATGCATCAGTAGTGGATTCAACGGACGTCTATTTTGGTTGATCTGTTGGAAGATATCAGCAAAGATTTGGATCTGGTGTCCGAGTAATGAGAGTTCCTGTCTGTGTCAGGCTTCCCGGGTATGACCAGAGGTGTGTGACTGACGCAGGGAAACGCAGACTTCCGATAAGTTATAAACAATTTATTAACACTAACAATACAAACATAAACGCAGTGCAATACTAAAACATAACACAGTGCAAACGAACCAAACCAACCACCCACAGATAACAGTACATACAGTGCAAGCGTCGTCAGGCAGGCCGGGTCAATATCAATCGGGCAGGTAGGTACAGGGGGAGCAAGCGGAGAATAGTCAGGTCACGAGCAGGGTACAGCAACTAACAGGCAGGTAGGTACAGGGGGTCAGGCAGAGAATGGTCGGGGTCACAAGCCAGGGATCAGAACAGGAGAAGTCAGCAGAGGTCAGAATCAAGCCGGGTCAGCAACAAGACAGGAACAGGAGCAGGATGCAGGAACAAGATACAGGGCCCAGGAAAAACACAACACCAAGGCAGAGTCTGCAGGTCTGAATGTCCCTTAAATACACCAGTATAATTAGTTCCAGGTGTTTGACTGGCTGCAAGGTTGAGTCTCTGATTGCTGGGAGCACCCGCTGGCCAGCCCTGGTACTGCAGCTCACAAGGCAGGTGAGTCCCACTATTGCTGGCCAGTCCATTCCTGACAGTCTGGTTCTAGCTGCCATTATTATTTTTTCTTTCATCCTGTAGAAATGTGGTTTGATAATAATGTCCCAGGGTAAACTGTAGGATCTAGGGGCTGTTAGGGCTCTGTGAAAATGATCAAATTCCAGCTGACGTGGGGTGATGTCAGGAATTAGGTCCTGCACCAAGGTATGTAGGGCAGGCTCCAGGTCTACCATTGACTTCAGAAGACCTCTGACCCTGAAATTATATCATCTGGATTTCTTCTCAAGGTCTTCTATCTTGGCCTGAGCCTGGTCTAATTGGTCTTGTAGCGTGGAAATCAGGTCAGAGTTCTGGTTCACACGTTTCACAGTGCCATCCATTTTGGATTCTAGAGTCCAATTCTTCTCCTATAGTTTGGAAATCACTTCTGATGTCTGTGGTCATCATGGCACAAGCTTTAGCGAGTTCCTGCTGCAGTAGTGTGGAGAATCTGGCTAGAAGTACTGCATCTCCTGAATATGGAGCAGGTTGTGCTGGGGGTGGGTGTTCTATGGATCTATTCTGGCTCAAGACTAGTTCAGTTCATTCAGCCATGTATCTGTCCATGGAGGACCCTGGGGAGGCTGCGCTATCAATACCCCCTGGGTGATCCAGGATATGGAGAGAATTGTCGTTGTTCATCTGGTGACGTCTGCTGTGGCTCATCCTGGGACTGTGAGGAAATTGGGTCTCCAAGTGTGTCCTCCTGAGAAGCTGTCTGTGGTGGAGGTGAAGGCTGCTGATGCGGTGGCAGGCCACCATGTGTTGTGGCTTTCTGTACCGGTACCATCTTGGTTGGAGGAGTCCACTGCAGAAGAGGGGACTGGCGGTCTGACTGGGCTGCTGGGACGGCTGTTTGGGATTCTTTTTCACCATTCCCACCATCTGCTGGTACATCTGGTGTTCCCCCAGCTAGTGCTGCTGTTTCCGGGACCCCTCCTCTGCCCCACTTGCTTAATTTAGCTCCGATGTTTGAGGATGTGCGGAACGCGGTCAGTACATAACCTGTCCCGGCCCAGCGCATGCGCACTGTGGGTTCAAAGACATTTTCTAGCAAAAAATACTGATTGTTACGTGGAAACAAAAATTGTCAGAAATGGCTTGGGGGGGTCGATGTGATATTCCTGATCTGTGCCGGCTGTCCCATGTCCTGGTATGAAGACGTCTCCTCTACTCCCTGTATTGCTTCCTTTGTGTGAGATCCCCGGTGATCCTGCCAGTCCCTCTGCTTCCCTGTCACTTTCGTGGTCAGTTCTCCATCCATGCTGGAAACCCAGCCTGCTCTCCTCCAATGACAAGACTTGCCTTGACACCACCTCCCCCCCTGCTCAGCCATTCTCCTCCCCATATGCAGCTGAGAGCAGAGGGAATGTGATCACTTATAAAAAGGGAAAAAAGGTATTTACAGTTAGGTCCATAAATATTGGGACATCGACACAATTCTAACATTTTTGGCTCTATACACCACCACAATGGATTTGAAATGAAACGAACAAGATGTGCTTTAACTGCAGACTGTCAGCTTTAATTTGAGGGTATTTACATCCAAATCAGGTGAACGTTGTAGGAATGACAACAGTTTGCATATGTGCCTCCCACTTGTTAAGGGACCAAAAGTAATGGGACAATTGGCTTCTCAGCTGTTCCATGGCCAGGTGTGTGTTATTCCCTCATTATCCCAATTACAATGAGCAGATAAAAGGTTCAGAGTTCATTTCAAGTGTGCTATTTGCATTTGGAATCTGTTGCTGTCAACTCTCAAGATGAGATACAAAGAGCTGTCACTATCAGTGAAGCAAGCCATCATTAGGCTGAAAAAACAAAACCCATCAGAGAGATAGCAAAAACATTAGGCGTGGCCAAAACAACTGTTTGGAACATTCTTAAAAAGAAGGAACGCCCCGGTGAGCTCAGCAACACCAAAAGACGCGGAAGACCACGGAAAATAACTGTGGTGGATGACCGAAGAATTCTTTCCCTGGTGAAGAAAACACCCTTCACAACAATTGGCCAGATCAAGAACACTCTCCAGGAGGTAGGTGTATGTGTGTCAAAGTCAACAATCAAGAGAAGACTTCACCAGAGTGAATACAGAGGGTTCACCACAAGATAGAAACCATTGGTGAGCCTTAAAAACAGGAAGGCCAGATTAGAGGTTGCCAAACGACATCTAAAAAAGCCTTCACAGTTCTGGAACAACATCCTATGGACAGATGAGACCGAGATCAACTTGTACCAGAGTGATGGGAAGAGAAGAGTATGGAGAAGGAAAGGAACTGCTCATGATCCTAAGCATACCACCTCATCAGTGAAGCATGGTGGTGGTAGTGTCATGGCGTGGGCATGTATGGCTGCCAATGGAACTGCTTCTCTTGTATTTATTGATGATGTGACTGCTGACAAAAGCAGCCGGATGAATTGTGAAGTGTTTCGGGAATATTATCTGCTCATATTCAGCCAAATGCTTCACAACTCATTGGACGCCACTTCACAGTGCAGATGGACAATGACCCAAAGCAGACTGCAAAAGCAACCAAAGAGTTTTTTAAGGTAAAAGAAGTGGAATGTTATGCAATGGCCAAGTCAATCACCTGACCTGAATCCGATTGAGCATGCATTTCACTTGCTGAAGACAAAACTGAAGGGAAAATGCCCCAAGAACAAGCAGGAACTGAAGACAGTTGCAGTAGAGGCCTGGCAGAGCATCACCAGGGATGAAACCCAGCGTCTGCTGATGTCTATGCGTTCCAGACTTCAGGCTGTAATTGACTGAAAAGGATTTGCAACCAAGTATTAAAAAGTGAAAGTTTGATTTATGATTATTACTGTCCCATTACTTTTGGTCCCTTAACAAGTGGGAGGCACATATGCAAACAGTTGTAATTCCTACACCGTTTACCTGATTTGGATGTAAATACCCTCAAATTAAAGCTGACAGTCTGCAGTTAAAGCACATCTTGTTCGTTTCATTTCAAATCCATTGTGGTGGTGTATAGAGCCAAAAATGTTAGAATTGTGTCAATGTCCCAATATTTATGGACCTGACTGTATGTTTTTATATCTATACACAAACGCTTTTCCTTTCTTTTTTATGTTTACCTGAACTGGTTATTTTCCAAGGTGAAGGCTTACATACAGATCACCTTCTATCCTTCAATGTCTACTGTAGTCAGAAGTGTATTAGTATGAATCCATGCCTGAAGAAGGAGAGTAAAGGGGTCTCCTGATAGAAAATTCATTGGACGAATGTGACAAAAATTCATCGAGCCCTTATAGAGATTCGCCACCATCACTCCCACCCCACATGCCAAAGTCCTGGGTGTCACCCTGGACTCAAACCTTTCCTTCCAAACTCAGGTCCAATTACTATCAAGATCATGCAGGCTCCACCTCCGCAACATCTCCAAGATACGTACGTTCCGCACCCGACACCACCAAACAACTCGTACACTCCCTCATCATCTCACGCCTGGACTACTGCAACTCCCTTCTCACTGGCCTACCCAAACGAACGCTATCCCCTCTCCAGTCTATCCTGAACTCAGCGGCGAGACTCATCCACCTCACTAACCGCTCCACATCTGCCTCCCCCTCTGCCAATCCCTTCACTGGCTCCCGATTGCCCAACACATCAAATTCAAACTGCCAACTCTGACCTACAAAGTCATTCACAATGCCGCCCCAAACGACCTAACCGACCTGATACACAAATACTACCCTACCCGTGCCCTCCGCTCCTCAAACGACCTCCTACTTTCTAACTCCCTGGTCTCCTCCTCCCACGCCCGATTGCAGGATTTCTCCAGGACTTCCCCCATCCTCTGGAATTCCCTACCCAAATCCATCAGACTGTCACCTACCCTCCTCACCTTCAGGCGCACCCTGAAAACCCACCTCTTCAGGGAAGCCTACCCCACCCTCATCTAACAACTGACCTCCTCCACTCCTCCTACCACTCCATCCCCCACAGCCATTTCCTCCTATACCACCTTCCCCTCCCTCCTAGATTGTAAGCTCGAAAGAGCAGGGCCCTCGAACCCCTCGTGTATTGTATTGTACTGTTCTGTCTCATGTTCTGTCCCCCTTGCTATTGTAAAGCGCTGAGCATACCCTTTGGCGCTATATAAATACCGTATAATAATAATAATAATTCTGGACGTAATTTAACACATTGATTTCCTATGACAGTCAGATCCATTTAGTGACCATAATGAGGTATTATTCATGAAATACCTCCTTCAGTAAAAGTATCTCAATACGACATTATGGCCACTAGATGGAGCCAAGAAAATCAGAGTATGAAATAAAATACAGCCAATGTTCATCACAGCTGGGAGAATGACGGTCACATTCGTTCAACTAATTCTTTTTTTAAATAGACCTCCAAGTGTTTGTGAAATCTCCCACCACAAAATGTACTCAGCCAAAGAAAGGTCATGACTCCATTTTTATTCTTCTCCGGCTATCAATGGCCAACCCGGTCCAACACTTCATCCATGTCTTTGGTGACCTCTGATCTCCTTATGAACTGTTTCTTCCATGATGAAGATCAGTCATGGAGTATATCTGAGGTGTATATCAGGGTGTGCTTCTTCCCCACATGAGAGCTGGGATGTCCAGCAACATTCATCTAGAAGACATTTCCCACACTCAAGGCACTAATACAACTCCAGGGTTGTGTGGGACCCCTTTTGTACAGGAAGACAGGACTTCAGTGAGGAATATTTCCCTCACTCAGGACAGGAAAGTGGCTTCTCCCCTGTGTGAGATCTCTGATGGCTTGAAAGATTGGACTTCTGTGAAAAACATTTCCCGCACTTAGGACAGGAAAGTGGCTTCTCCCCCGTGTGACATCTCTGATGTGTGGAAAGATTGGACTTCTGTGAAAAACATTTCCCACACTCAGGGCAGGGATATGGCTTTTCCCCTGTGTGAGATCTCTGATGTGTATAAAGATGTGACATATGCGAAAAACATTTCCCGCAGTCAGGACAGGAATACGGCTTCTCCCCCGTGTGAGATCGCTGATGTGAGACAAGTTCTGATATTTGTATAAAACATTTCCCACATTCAGGACAGCAATATGGCTTCTCTCCCGTGTGAGACCTCTGATGTACGGAAAGACTGGACTTCCATGAAAAACATTTCCCGCACTCATGACAAGAATATGGTTTCTCCCCCGTATGAGATCTCTGATGTGAAACAAGCTCTGATTTTTGAATAAAATTTTTCCTACAATCAGAACATGAAAATGGCTTCTCCCCTGTGTGCAGTCTTTGATGTGTGCTAAGATGGGCCTTCTGTGAAAATTTTTTCCCGCACTCAGGACAGGAATATGGCTTCTCAGCTGTGTGGAGCGTCTGATGTTTTTTAAGATTGGACTTTTTTGAAAAACATTTCCCGCACTCGGGACAGGAATACGGCTTCTCCCCTGTGTGAGATCTTTTATGTTCATCAAGGTAGCATTTAAAATGGAAACCCTTCCCACACTCAGGACAGGAGAAGCTCTTCCCTGTTGGAAGGCCGGCCCAGTCCTGCACAGTCTGAGGTTCCTCAGGATACGAGGAATCCGATGGTCCATCTACACTGGGTGGTGCCGGATGGACATTGGAGGGAGCCGGGTTTTCTCCTGGACTATACTGTGTGATGTCCTCATCTTCTACTTTCCGGTCTGGAGACAAAGTGAGACAATCCTCGGAGGTTTTCCTCATCTCCCGGCCATGGACTAAAATACAAAGACAAAGAGGATTACTAGACAGTTCCCCCAAAGCAGGACTCCGCCTACATCAGGCAGCTTGGTCTCTGAGGGGGTTACAATTCCACCCTCAAGGGAACTAGGAAATGTCTCCTCTGATCTCCTACCAGGTCATTTCTTTATTTATGGACCTTAGTCAGAGAGTGAGGAAACAACCAGAACTGTCTTTTATAGGAGGGACAGTGATGAGGGGATTATAGGACGAGGGTCCCCACCCCCTCTATCACTCATCGCCATCTTCCCAACACAAGAAGTACTGCACTTCCTTATTTACTCCATGATTTAGTCATGAAGAACAGCGGGGCTGAGCCCCACCAGAGGTCAGAGAGTGAGGATGGGGGGAGAACAACCAAGATGAAGACTGGACTGATCCTGAAGACCACCATCATTGGGGTATTGACTCCTCCCTCATTATCACTTTCTGTTTAAGGGTCCAAAGTTGGAGGATGTTATCACATTATTATCACCATGTAAAAGTCTGTGCTCCAATCACATCATCCGATATAAAATGTCCAGCTGGGAGGAAATGGGTGTAACAAAAGAGAATCCATATTATGTGTATATATAGCAGTGGGGGAGGGAGGAGAGCAGAAGTCAGGAGTATGTAATGTACAACATAGAGTATATAGTGCAGGGGTCAGGAGGATGTAATGTACAACATAGAGTATATAGTGCAGGGGTCAGGAGGATGTAATGTACAACATAGAGTATATAGTGCAGGGGTCAGGAGTATGTAATGTACAACATAGAGTATATAGTGCAGGGGTCAGGAGTATGTAATATACAATATAAATTATACTGTGTAAGGATCAGGACTCATAATATTGGTATTCAGTAATCAGTGGAAGATTAAATGTTTACTGTAGACAAGTTGCAGAGGTCCCACACCGCTGCCTCCCATCTCCTGAGACTGCACTCAGTGACTTGGGGCTGAGACTATACAGACATATCCCTCCACCCGGCACAGCCAGCAGACCACAGAGTAAGTAACCCTGGGAGAATTGTTCTGTCAGAGATCCTGTTAGCCCCAGGATATGGGGTAAAAGACCCAATACACATGACCAAGGTCAATCAATACCTAGAGTGAACATCAACATTTTGCTATATATAGTAACTTGGTGCTGCGCTAATAATTAATCCTTTGGAATAAAATAAGGAAAAAAAAAAATCACAAAAAGAGCACATAAATCTAAAAAATAAACACAGAATGAATACACATGAAAATACTATATAACCATGGAACCCCCAAAGTACTAGATCTAGGGTGTTACCTACATGCACATTAAATAGATTACTAATGGATATCAAATTATATATGAAAAGATATACAGAATAGAATACACATGAATGTGCAAAATCATATATGATGGTGAAATATATCTAAGGCGTAACCTAAGAAAACCCTAAATCGGTGATTTATAAGTGACAATCCTTAATAAGTGCCAAATAAGTAATAAAATAAAATCCCACCACTACTGTGCTAAATTGCACAAATGACTAGTGATGCAGAAAATATACCTGCAGGTATATTCCATGCCAAACTGGTAATTGCCAAGAAAACTAACCAAAAAAACACTTATAGTGCTCATAAGTGACGAAAAAAAAATTGAAAAAAGTGGTTAACCTCCTCGGCGTTCTGATTCTTTCCGATTTTTTGTGCTGAAAGCGGTACATTTTTTTGCATGGAAATAGGTCGTTTTTTATTGTAGGCTGTAATTTTTAGGAATAACTCACTGAAATCTGTCCGAACAAGAGTCTAGTAAACATTCCATGTAGGATAAAACTTGAAACATGAAATCATAAATTATAATTTAATAAATAATCATAAAAAATAATAATAAATTTGATTCAATAATATAATCAAACCAAAAACACTGAAATTTGAAATACAGAGGCAAGTTCGCACATCGCTGAGCAAAGTCGCAAAATCGTTTTCAGTGTCTGATGAGGAATTTCCCCCACGAATCATTATCACTCAATTCTGCAAGTGGTTCTGATTTACTATCGCTGTTCTCTAGCCGGTCTAAAACCGCTTTTGACCTAAAGGGACGCTTTTTGGACGCCATGGACTTTTCTAAGTTTTCAGGCAGAAAGAACAGTCAAAATGCAGGCAGGGCACAGGACAAAGCACTCGGGACAAAATGTATGTGAAATGCATTGAAACAGCAATGACAGCAAAAATGACATTTTTAAAAAATTTCAAATTTCCTGCCGGTTCCACCGCCCGTACGTCCCGACGTCACAGGGACTGGAACACGGAAGCCGGATGCCGGCATCGGCCGGAGCAGATGGCCGGGGACGCTGCAGGGGACACATCGCGGGAGCGAAGGACAAGGTAAGTGCTGCAGGGAACCCCTGAGCAACGCCGCATGGTATCCCGAGTGTAGCTCGGGGTTACCGATCTTGGTATTGAAATTTTACCCCGAGCTACACTCGGGAATACCGCTAAGGAGGTTAATCATGAAAAACCACAAAGCTAGTATAACACAACATAATCAAAAATGCAAATTCTGCAGATAAATGACTAATAAAAAAAAATGTGAACCATAGAGCAGTGACCCCTAATTGGGGATAAAGTGAAAATTAGCGGCTAAGTGACACTAACAGAATCTTTGTATGTAGTGAAGCATTTATAAGCCACACAGCCTATAAACATAAAAAACAGAAAAGACAAATAAACTGCTTAACGTGACCCCAAATGCAGGGATAAAAATTGGAAATAAGTGATATATACGTGATTCTGTGACATAAAAAAACAAAAATCATATCAAATTATATCCAATTTGTAGTGTGAATCTCATCCAAAATAAACCTAAAGTCCAAAACCACCTAAATGGTGGAGGTGTTTTGTAGTCCTTAGTGGATATACGTATATGAACTGTTAGACATAGGGAATCCCGCACTGAGTGAAATGCCCCCTCACCTCTATGAAGCGACCCCACAGGGTCAAAGCGCTTTTTCAAATAGTACCACACCGTACTGCTACCTGGACCCCTTCCCACAGACACAAGGTCCAACGCAGAGTCAATCCCCCTCACTGGTGGAAAAAGGCACCACAAGCAGCCACCGCAGAGACATCCGGGAAATAGCCAATCCTTTTTGTTGCTCTTTTTAACAAAACATTTTCATCATGTCCTGCTCTCTGCTTTATGAACCAAACCTTGCCCTGCTTATTTTATTCCAAAGGATTAATTATTAGCGCAGCACCAAGGTACTATATTTCAATATTGTCCAATGTGGCAGGGTGTTAGCCGCAATATTTAGAGGTTGACATTCTGAGCGCGGCAGGATTATATAAATATATCAACATTTTGCTGCCAGCTGAACCCCAGAACCTCCATAAATCCAGTCTAGATACATAAATTGTGTCTGCAGCACAGAGAAGGAAGATTATCCGAGAGAAATCCAGGAATACAGGACGGGGAACACAGCTCAGGAAAGTGACCAGGGGATTACAGGCTGATATCACCCAGTCCCCGCCCTACTCTGGACCAATCAGTGAGCAGTATGGGTGGAGGAATGGATTTAGTGTTCATGACCCACCTGTGCTGATCTCTGTAGGAGTGTCCTCCTCTATAAATGTCCCCGTTATTCCATCCTCCTCCATAGACTGCTGATCATCCCTCACATACGCCTCTTCTTCTTCTGATTTCACCTCAAATTCTATATCGATTGGATCTCCACTCTAAATCAAGGAAATGAGAGAAAATATCATCTGTAAAATGTAAGGTCACATAAAAATTAACACGTCATCTCTACGAGTCTGTGATTTAGATGCTCCATCCCACCAACCTTGTAACAATGAAGGATGGTGTGACCTTCCTGTGTGGAATCCCGGGAATACAGAGGACGGGGACATCTCTCTGGTGGGTTCCTGGTATTAGGTGGCTCCATCATATCCTTGTGTCCTTCTGAGAACTCCTCCATCACTCCATACTCCTCATCCTCCTCTTTATACTCTTCTTTAACATCAATATTATCATCCCCGAGGATTCCACTCTGAAAGATATAATAAAACATTCATTGTAACAAACATGCTGTGTATAAATCACAACTACCAATAATTGTCATCATCTACCTGATGATGGTGAGGGATGGTGTGACCCTCCTGTGTGGAATCCCGGGAATACAGAGGACGGGGACATCTCTCTGGTGGGTTCCTGTAGCTGGATGACTCCACCATGGTGTCCTGGTACAGTTCTTTGTGTTGCTTTAGAAAGTTTGACTTCTTCATCCCATCCTCATCCTCCTCCTCTTTTATCTCTTCTTTAACCTCTACTTTAGGATCTCTCAGGTTTCCACTCTGAATATATAATAAAAATGACATCAATGGTAACAATGCAGATAATGTACAGATGCTAATGATACTATCAGTGATTGTTCCTCATCTACCTGATGATGGTGAGGGATGGTGTGACCTTCCTGTGTGGAATCCCGGGAATACAGAGGACGGGGACATCTCTCTGGTGGGTTCCCATGACTGGATCCATCTGTAGGAAACACACACACTGACTGAATCCATTGTTTCTATGTGTTTATCAGATGATGGGGGATCTAGGTGGATCCTCCGTACTGCTCTCTCCTTTACAATAAAGTCTCCTCTTACCCGGTGATGTGAGGGGCGGCTGATTGTCCATCATGACGTCCTTGTAGAGATCCTTGTGTCCTTCTAAATACTCCCACTCCTCCATGGAGAAATAGACAGTGACACCCTGACACCTTATAGGAACCTGACACACACAATGATACAGTCACCATCCAGACACATCCCTTGTCTGTTACTGGAGAATGTCCCAGAATTCCCGGCACCGCTCACCTCTCCTGTCAGCAGCTCAGTGATCTCTCTGGTGACTTCTAGAATCTTCTTCTTCTTTCTCTCTTCTATCAGGGAGGGAGGTGGAGGCAATGTGATGTCATATGATCTCCAGACTTCACAGGAGGAAAACTCTACATCTGAACACAAATAGTCACATCAAATGATATTCCCAGAATCCTCCTCACCTCTCCATTCAGGTCTCCATTTTATTAAAGCCCCACTTCAGGCTGAGGTATAATTCCCCCCCACAGGACCCCCACACTAGGCAGGGTATAGGCTTGTTGCAGCATTCTGATGTCATTACATACAACGCAGGACCAACAGTCCCACTTTACATGTGAGGATACCAAGGGGCCCCACATCCTAAGAGGAACAGAAAAAAGCCAGATGGAGGGACACTGGGGGGAGGAGCTGTGAGGTCAGTGTGATGTCATAGGATTCTCTGACTCCGGATGGAGGGACATTGGGAGGAGGAGCTGTGAGGTCAGTGTGATGTCATAGGATTCTCTGACTCTGGATGGAGGGACATTGGGAGGAGGAGCTGTGAGGTCAGTGTGATGTCATAGGATTCTTGGACTCTGGATGGAGGGACATTAGGAGGAGGAGCTGTGAGGTCAGTGTGATGTCATAGGATTCTCTGACTCCGGATGGAGGGACATTGGGAGGAGGAGCTGTGAGGTCAGTGTGATGTCATAGGATTCTCTGACTCTGGATAGAGGGACATTGGGGGAGGAGCTGTGGGGTCAGTGTGATGTCATAGGACATATAGACTCTGGATGGAGGGACATTTGGATAGCGAGATTTCAGGGGTCCTCTATGAGGCTCCCATGCAAACCAAATCATTGTTCTTGGGTGCGTCCTACCTCTCCTAAACTGAAGCGTGAACTTTGACCTTTACCATCCAGAAATCTGTCCGGAATCTGTGGAAGTAAGCTGTCATGTGATCAGGTGACGTGCGGAGGAACGGAGTGTAAATAGCAGACAATTGTCTCCAGAGCCCCTAATGGTGGGGATGGATTTGGCGGCTTGCTGGTGCCAAGTTTCCTCCCCCCAGGGTCACTGCAGGTGTGGAGAAAAGCTGTGTAAGAGGATATGGAGGAGAGATGAGGAGGAGATCCAGGAATCAGGAGAAAGGTCAGGGCAAGCAACAGACGAGCGCATCCAAGAGACCAAGCCGGGGTCACTACACAGAAAATCAATCCAAGGAAACAACAGGCAGGACGAGGAATAGCAAGAAGGAGCTGAGAGACAAATGAGAATATTGCTCAGCCAATGGGAGATGATCTCAGCATGACTTCCATCATGAAGGAGATGAGGAGGAGGGGAGGAAGTCACTGAAGGTGACCATAGATCCATGGAAATTCAGCTGGTTCAGCAGGGATCGCTCACATTTCCATCCATATGTGGCCACTGCCGGATAAAAGCCACTCCCCCAGCGGCTGCAGCCAATAGCTTCAGTGCTGATCTGTGTATTCTGAGAGTGGAGGAGTCCCCCCATTGTCAGAATACAAGAGTGCAGCGGGGAGGATTCCCCCATCCACCTCCAATGTGTGGATGGGGGAATCGCTTCAGTTTTTATGCTCATCCCGCTGGCTGAACGATAAAACTGAACCATGTAGGCCAGCTTTGGGAGCAAATATATTATCATCAACTCCTCCCCCTGAAGGGGTTCATCTACGTATTACCTCCTCTGCTGCCACATACAGGAATGTCGACTCTCTACTTCTTCCTGATTCACCTCTCCCTGGAACTTCCTGCCTGTACCTGACATCACTTCCTGTCTGTATCTGACATCACTTCCTGTCTTCCATAGAGACTTCCTGTCTGTACCTGACATCACTTCCTGTCTGCATTCCATAGAGACTTCCTGTCTCCGTAGAAGTGAGATCTCCACCTTGTGGAGCTCAGAGGAACTGCAGCCCTGAGAAGCATCTGGTAGTGTGACCCCGGCCTTGTGCTGGGTGTGTATGGACTGTAGATCCTTATAGAGGGGTCACCTCCACTCCCACCAAGGGGGACAGAAATATATGACTGCTCGGGGGAGGGGTTTTGGCTCCTTTGATTTTGCAGTAACATTGATGGCAGATTTAGTCCTGTAGAACATCTGGTATATGGATACAAAGCCCCCCAGCTGGGAATAAAGGGTGGAAATGGCTGGTGACCCCCAGATTTGGGCAATGATGTCATCACTATAAATGGATAAAACCCGCGCTATGTGTAACAACTCCAAACCTACAAAAACCTTCTAGCGGACTGCTGCTGTAACAAAGGGAAGGATTCCCTGTCATCTAGAAGAGCATTATGTGTCACAGCGCTGTCCTATTGTGTGTGCACAGAAATCATCACAAATACACTACAAATATGTGGAGACATTCAGAGATAAAGAGCTCGGGGCTCCAAATCCTATTCTCTGCACATCCACTGCTTCCACGTTACACCCACTTCATTGGTCTTATGGGGTTTATCAATAAATGAAGGAAACTGAACCGTGTGCAAATCCATCCACAACATAAAGTGCTTTGTGCTCAAGATGCTGCTCCCTGCACATCCACTGCTTCCACTTTACACCCACTTCATTCATCTCATCAGATTTGCTGCTATAGGAAATCATCTCAAATCCTGTGCAAATCCATGGAGACAGACAATATTGTGTGCTCAGCATAGTGTTCTCTGCAAGTCCACTGCTTCCACTTTGCATCTACTTCAATCCACTTATTTTACTCCAAAAATCCACCAATCAGTGAAAAGTTGATGAGCTGTGAAAGTGCTCCGCCCTCCAAACTGTCAGCTGTAGTGTAGCCACGCCTTCTTCCACCTCTTGTACACGGGATGGTGAGGGCGCCCCCTAGTAGTGCTTCCCCCTCACCACACCAATAGGACTCCCAGCTTTTCAGCTCCCAGAGTCAGAAACATCCTTCACACTCTCCTCATCTCCGATGGTAAAGGAACCGGATCCTCCTCGCTCACTCCTGCAAGTCCGCTGCGGGTTCTGTCAGTCTCCCTCCTAGACTCCGCCTCTGACCGCTGTTCCAGCAGGAGCTCCGCCTCTAAATACACACTCAGGGAGGAGAGAAAGGGGAACCCGACATCATGTGACACCTTTTATTACACGGAAATACGAAAATCAACGGGACTAATGCAATCACATTTACTGCAAAATAAGAGGAGCCAAAATCCCTCCCCCAAGCAGTCATATATTTCTGTCCCCCTTGGTGGGAGTGGAGGTGACCCCTCTATAAGGATCTACAGTCCATACACACCCAGCACAAGGCCGGGGTCACACTACCAGACGCTTCTCAGGGCTGCAGTTCCTCTGAGCTCCACAAGGTGGGGATCTCACTTCTACCCAGACAGGAAGTCTCTATGGAAGACAGACAGGAAGTGATGTCAGGTACAGACAGGAAGTGATGTCAGGTACTGACAGGAAGTGGAGAGGAGACATTGGTGGAAGTGGCAGCAGAGGAGGTAATAAGATGTTATGTTCTATTTACACCCAGTAACCCCCATCATGTCCATCCTCTTCCTCCATAGTCCTGTCTGTCCTCTTCTTCCATGGTCACGTCCGTCCTCTTCCTCCATAGTCACGTCCGTCCTCTTCCTCCATGGTCACGTCCGTCCTCTTCCTCCATAGTCACGTCCGTCCTCTTCCTCCATGGTCACGTCCATCCTCTTCCTCCATAGTCACTGTGACGTCTTTTATCTCCAGCAGATGATGATACACACATATATAGTGAACCCAGATTAACCACATATATTCAAATGAGGGAATACGCAAAAAAACAGTTAAGAGTTTCCACTCCAACATCACCGGTAAAACATATGACATCCAAGGAACGATAACATGTTACAGTACTCATGTGGTATATCTACTGGAATGCAAATGTGGGAAACAATACATTGGTAGAACCACCAGAAGGTTGCGGGATAGACTCAGGGAACATCTTTCGAATATAAAAAAAGGGTTTAAAGACCACTCAGTATCGATGCATTTGAAGGAAGCCCATAAGAAAAACCCACATGGTTTGAAATTTATTGGAATTGACATTGTAAATAGCCATTGGAGGGGTATTTTTAAACGCCGTGCGGTATCGAGACTAGAAACTAAATGGATCTATTTGTTGCGTACCTCGGCACCGTTAGGCTTGAATGTGGAATTAGATATTAATTGTTATATAGACACTAGTTAACTCTCCTCATTTTACAACTAATCACAACAGTCATGGGAATATTTATCTAATTTTGA
Source organism: Staurois parvus (assembly GCF_062004578.1). Taxonomy (NCBI): domain Eukaryota; kingdom Metazoa; phylum Chordata; class Amphibia; order Anura; family Ranidae; genus Staurois; species Staurois parvus. Next base: position 2,893,940 of record NW_028318017.1, read on the forward strand.
AATTAAATGGTCTATGGTTATGAATTTTATTATATTACTAATTTTAAATACCCATCATGATAGTAAGGAAAATCATTTACAGGTATTATAAATATCCTAGACCTCAGGGAGTGGTGTTTTTTATTATCTTTACACTGGGTAGCTCACCAAGTTTTATCTATATATTTATTTACGAAATTTTATCTATTCGAGGTTGTAAACTATAGGTGTGAATATAAATATAAGATATGTACAGAAGAATAGTTTTTTACATAATATTGAGTACATTATTTTATATCTTTTAACTATTATGTTATAATAGTTACCCGACATGCAGCGATGGAGTCTCCTCTCTTGCTCCCCCTCTTCATGGTCAGCTCTAGGCTCCGCCCTTCGGCCATGATGGTTGCATGCACTGATCAGAATAGATGGCCGGCTGGCTGCAGAGAGGCCAGGTGAGTGGTGCGGGTTCATAAGCCAAGCCCACCTTCCCCTGTTCTAGAATTGCTGATCCCATCCTCCTGCCTCCCACCCGAGCCCTGCCGAGCTCTCCCGACCTGCCAAACCCTAGTCCATTGCCTCACGGCAGATACGCCCCTGCCCGGCGGGCCAGATAAATGTCCTCGGCAGGCCGCATGTGGCCCGCGGGCCATAGTTTGAGGACCCCTGCCCTAACCCCACCAATGATATTCACAAGATGGGGGACAATTGGGTGGTACAGCTGTAGTACTGGGGTCAGCCAAGCCATCCATTGTGGGCCCAGTGGATGAAGGGCAGAGTAGACCAAACAGCACTACTAGTTCCTGTAAATCTGCGCTACTCCCCTAGAATGCAGGTCTAAGGTTAACTCATAATCAAGGTTACCTCCCAACAGGTGGCCTGGGGGGGCCGGGATTCTAGGACTTTTAAGATCATTCAGTTGTGATAATTGAGGTAAGTTTGGGGGCAAGAGGAGTGCGTTGGTAGATATGTTCAAAATAGGAGAGTTGAGTCCAAAGATCTTTGTTAGTAATGATGGTAGTCATCCAGTGTTTAGTTTGGAGGAAACAAAAATGTTCAGTGGGTGGGGTTTGGTAGTTTTTCTAAATTTCCTTCTGGGTGTATACAGAGCAACCAGCAATAAAAGAGTAAATGTAATGGAAGTTGTGGGAAGCCCACCTGTGAAATGTGATGAGACTCTAAACCCTGAGGAAATATTGGATCGCCCAAAAGAGGAAAGAGAGGCAAGTGAGGTGATATGAAGTTGCTGGAATATAGGTGCAGAGCGTGTGACCCATCAAGAGGCTGATAGACAGAGGTCTGGATTTTGGAGGAAGCCATGGGAGTGAACGATGAGATTTTGAGAACAGAGCAATGCTTCTAAGTCAACCCATAAAGGGCCATGTTTGAGTGTAAAGGGAGGTTAGTGGGGTAATCTTTGCACCAAAAAATATTTAGTAAAATTTGGAACACCCAAACCTCCTTGTTCCTTATGTATAAACATTACATGTCTTGAGATTCGTGGCCCTTTGGCTGCTCGGTTGAATCACAAGACCTGATTTTAAAAAGATTTGAGAGTATAGGAGGAGATGGGGATTGGAAGAGTATGGAAGAAGTAAAGGAGTTTTTGTAAAATTGTCATTTTTACATCACTGATCCTCCCTATCCAGGAGAGGTGAAGATGAGTCCAGGACAGAAGTAGGACTCTCAAGTATTTGAAAGTGGGGATGTAGTTGGCCCCATGGAGTGTGTTGTACAAGCGAGGGAGATGAATGCCCAAATAATCCAGGTAGGAGGTGGGCCAAAGAAACTATAATTCTGTTTTACAGAGGAAATGGAAATGTATAGAGAATAGGACTGGCAGAAAGGTGTTGGGTTGGACCAAAGTTAGCAAAAGATCATCAGCAAATAAACTGAATTTAAAGAAATTCTAAAGGTTCACTTTTTTGGGGGAAAAGAACAAACATGTTATACTTACATGCTGTTTGCAGTGGTTTTGCACATAGCAACGGGGAACCTTCGCTTCTCAGGTCCCCCACAGGCTTTCCTGACCCATCCCTCCTGTTGGGTGCCCCCACAGCAATCAGCTGGCTATGGGGGCACCCGCTGCTCCATTTGTCCATTTACACATAGAGCCTTGGCCTGGCCACGCCCCCTCTTTCTCCTCGTTGGTTGACTGGATATGATTGACAGCAGCAGGAGCCAATGGCTCCCGCTTGCTGTCTCAACCAATGAAGAGGCAGAGACCCAGGCCAGCCCAGATTATTGTTCACATCGCTGGATTGTGATGAGGCTCAGGTAAGTATTGAGGGGGCTGGGGGAGCTGCTGCACACAGAATGCATGAAGATAAAAAAACCATGAGCCTTTACAACCACTTTGCCCAGTTCAGGACCGCCCACTGCACTTATATTGCAGCAGGGCAGTCCCGCTGCCCCAGATCACATACATGTACTCTTGCAAGCCCACCCCCCTGACTGTGCTGTCATTCGGTACAGAATAAGTTGATTATGATGTCCAGGCAATTGATTTCTGGCCTGGACCTGCTGATCACCTGTACCGATTCAGAGATCAGCCTGTGACCATATTTGTAGACACAGAAGCTGCACGGATCTTCTCTCCTGGAGCCATTTTCAGATCAGAGAGAGAAGAAATCAGAGCTGTGTGAGTACAAACAGCACACCTACACTTACAAAGATCTAGTTAGGCACATTTAACCCCTTGATCACCCTCCAGTTAAGCGTTTTCACTACCCTGTCACCAGTGTCATTAGTACAGTGTACAGAATTTTTTGCTGATCACTGTATTATAGTTAAAGGTGACATCAGATAGGATCAGCGTCAGTGTCCCTCACAGACAGCATCAGATTGCCCACCACATTATCACAGACACACTATAACTACCATTGCTAGTATAGTGTCTAAACAGATTTGTATCTTTGATCAGAAGTATACTAGCATCCCCAATAGTATAGTGTCCCCAAAAATGCAGCATTAGCAGGATCAGCCTTGATACCTTCCAGAACTTGCATTCAGACCCCTCAACAAGTGTCAGTAGATCACTGTCATCTCTGATACATTGTACACAAAACCACAGCATTAGCAGAATCAGGCCTGATCTCTGCTAGCACTAGCAGGTAAATTTTATTTGTAGCAGTTCAAGCAGTCCCTGGCAGCCAGGAGCTTTTTTGCCACTAGGTATCTGTAAATTTAATGGCCAAAAGGTTCAAAGAAAGGTACACTAGTGAAGAGGCCTACAGGATTCTGAATACATCAGATGAGAGCAAAGGGGAAGCCTTACTGTCAGAATCAGGCACAGAACTCAAACCTACAGAAAACAGCGGCATCCAGACAGGGAGCTCAGATGATGGAGAAGAGGTCCTTGCTAAGGTCAGGAATACCTGACACCATGCCAAGGTTGCTGAGGTGTTAGAAATGCATGATTATTCTCATATGCAGCAGAGTGCCAGTATTAGCGCTGCACTACCTTTTGGTGAGCTGGCGGTCACCAGCAGCCTAGTACATCCTGGTCTTTTACACACCAGCACTGCAGTATCATGTTGATGTGGAACATCCTAGACATGCAGACCAAGTTGGAGAGGTGGCGAGCACTAGTAGTGTTCCACAGCCACCAAGAATTTGAACACAGGCCCATTGTCAGGGCTGGGCTGTGGAACGGACAGGTAGGCCTAGTGGCGGGGTAACGCACTGGCTGACGACAACCACCACCAACAGACCAAAGTCCCTCAGGGCGCGGAGTTTAAGTCCCAGGCTGCCCTTCACCAGGGCCCCTGATGGTGGGGATGGACTTGACGCAGCCAGGAACCAGGTCGCGGCCCCCGAGACACCCCGGCTTCGGTAATGGCCGCCGCCAATGGCGTGTAGCTGGTGAGAATGACAATAGCGTAGTCAGGCAAGCCGGGTCGACAACAACGGGACAAAACGGTACAGAACAGTAGACAGAGAATCACAGGTCACGGGCCGGGTTCAGCAACGGAAGGTCAGATCGAAGGAAAACACAGAGAATGGTCTTAGTCACAAGCTGAGTCAGATACCAGAAGAGTCACGAGCGTATACACAGAGCTGTAGCAAGACAAAGACACAAGTGCAAAGAGCATGTGCGGATCACAGGCTTATATGTACTCAGCCACACCCCTCTGGGGGATGGACCTCAGAGACCTGAAGGCATAAAAGATTCCCACCATGCTCAGCAGAAATCCAAGATGGATGCCAGCACATGGAGTAACAACCTCTGGGAAAAGGTAGGACCTTGACAGTACCTCCTCCCCAAGGGCCCCTCTCCCTCCGCGGCTCAACAAAAGGTTTCTGAGGGAAAGCGGGTATGAAAAGCGCGGAGGAGGGCAGGAGCATGGACATCCGCGGAAGGAACCCAGGAACGCTCCTCGGGACCACAACCGCGCCAATGAACCAGGAACTGTAATCGGCCGCGCACCAATCGAGAGTCCAGGATCCGGCTCACCTCATACTCCTCATGACCGTCAACCCGAATGGGACGGGGCCGAGGCAGAGAGGTAGTGAAGTGATTGCAGATCAGAGGTTTCAACAGTGATACATGAAAGATATTGGAGATCCGCATCCCAGTTGGAAGGGCAAGGGCATAGGCCACCGGATTAACCTTGCGGAGAATGCGAAAAGGACCGACAAAACGGGGAGCTAGTTTGGGTGTGGGCACCCGAAGATTGAGGTTACGAGTAGACAACCACACCCGATCGCCAACCTGGTATGAAGGAGCGGGCAACCGTCTGCGATCAGCCTGGAACTTCTGACGCTGAGCCGAGTCCCTCAAAGCCCTCTGCATCTGCCCCCATGAAGACCGCAGGGCAGCAAGATGGCTCTCCACAGCCGGAATGTCCTGTGGTGAGAACCTCTCAGGTAATACCGCGGGTTGGTACCCATAGTTGGCCATGAAGGGAGACATCCCGGAGGAGGAGTTGACCGCTGAGTTCCTGGCAAACTCTGCCCAAGGCAGGAGATCGGCCCAATCGTCCTGATGGTCCGAGATATAACACCGCAGGAATTGTTCTAAGGCCTGATTGGAACGCTCCGCAGCCCCATTGGACTTCGGGTGGTAGGCTGAAGAAAAGGAGAGACTAATACCCAACTGGGAGCAGAAGGCGCGCCAGAATCTGGACACGAACTGACTCCCGCGGTCCGAGACAATCACCTTGGGCAACCCATGCAGGCGAAAAATCTCCCTGTAAAAGACCGTGGCCAGTTCTTGCGCTGTTGGTAATTTCCTGAGTGGAATACAATGGCACATTTTGGAAAAATGATCGACGACCATGAGGATGACCGTATGTCCCTGAGACACAGGGAGGTCTACAATAAAGTCCATGCCCAGGTGTGACCAAGGACGTTCCCCATTGGGAATGGGTTGCAGAAGACCCATTGGAAGATGCCGTGGAGATTTATTCTGGGCACAGATCGAACATATCGCTACATAAGAGGCGATGTCGGCACGGAGAGTTGGCCACCAGAACAACCGAGAGACGACCCAAGACAACTGGTTCCTCCCCGGATGCCCGGCAGTTTTGGAGTTATGGTAGGTACGCAGCAGACAGGTGCGCAACCCCTCGGGTACAAAACATCTACCCTCCGGTCTCTCGGGAGGAGCGTCAGTTTGAGCCGCCAAAATCTGCTCCGCAAGGGGAGAAGTCAGACTGGTGCGAATGGCAGCCAGGATCTGATCCGGAGGTATGACCGAGGTTGGCTCAGAGTCCTCCCTGGACAACTCAGAGTATTGCCGCGATAATGCATCAGCCCTGACATTCTTGGAACCAGGCAAATAGGAGACCACATAGTTGAACCGCGACAAGAACAAGGCCCATCTGGCCTGATGGGGTGTCAATCTTTTGGCCTCCGAAAGATAAGTCAGGTTCTTATGATCGGTAAGAATGAGGACCGGAACCGCGGAGCTCTCGAGCAGGTGCCTCCATTCCTTGAGAGCCAGAATGATTGCCAACAACTCCCTATCTCCAATCTGGTAGTTGCACTCTGCAGGGGAAAGCTTCCTGGAGTAGAACCCACAGGGAAGTAGGGGTCCATCGGGCGACCGACGTTGAGACAGGAGAGCGCCTACTCCCGTCTCGGATGCATCAACCTCAAGGACGAAGGGCAATCCAGGATTGGGATGAGACAGTATCGGATCCGAAGTGAAGGCGGATTTCAGAGCCTCGAAAGCTACGATGGCCTCGGATGGCCACTCGTGAGGATTACTGCCTTTCTTGGTTAGGTCTGAGAGAGGCTTTGCCAGCGTGGAGAAGTTCCTGATGAACTTCCGATAGTAGTTGGCAAAACCCAAAAAGCGCTGAATGGGCCGAAGACCATTGGGACGAGGCCACTGCAGAACCGCCGAAACCTTCTGAGGGTCCATGGAGAATCCCTCCGCAGAAATGATGTAGCCTAAAAAGGCAACTTGGGATCGATGGAATTCGCACTTCTCAAGTTTACAAAAAAGTTCGTTCTCACGTAATCGTTGCAGCACCTGCTTGACATCCTGGATATGGGACTCCATGGAGGCAGAGTAAACCAGGATGTCACCCAAGTAAACTACCACGCACTGCTGCAACAAGTCACGAAGGACATCATTTATGAATTCCTGAAAAACTGCGGGGGCGTTACACAACCCGAAGGGCATCACCAGGTATTCGTAGTGACCGGTTCTGGTGTTAAACGCGGTCTTCCACTCATCCCCCTGATTGATCCGTACGAGGTTGTACGCCGCCCTAAGGTCAAGTTTGGTAAAGACTGTTGCCCCCTTAAGGCTGTCGAACAACTCAGTAATCAAGGGAATCGGGTAGGCATTCTTAGTGGTGATTCAATTAAGACCCCTCTAATCAATGCAAGGCCTCAATTCACCATCCTTCTTCTTTACAAAGAAAAAGCCCGCTCCTGCTGGGGAAGTAGACTTACGAATGTGCCCCCGGGAAAGCGCATCCGCAACGTACTCCTCCATGGCCTTATTCTCTGCAACCGAGAGAGGATACACCCTGCCACGCGGAGGAGTGGCACCGGGTTGCAAGGATATGGCGCAGTTGTAAGGACGATGAGCAGGTAAGGCACCAGCGCGTACCTTATCAAACACGTCCTGGTACTCCCCATAATCAGTGGGCAACGCAGAGTCCGAGGAGGCACACAACACCTTAACCGGCCCACGGATGCACTCGGCCCCACACTGTGGAGACCACGAGAGAATCTCGGCTGTTTGCCAATTGAAGGTTGGATTGTGCATCTGGAGCCAGGGATACCCCAAATCCATCGAATAGTGCGGAGAAGAAATCACCTGGAAACAGGCCAACTCCCTGTGAACAGCCCCAATAGCTACTTCAACTGGCATAGTCTCGTGGGTAACCTGCGGTGGTTGCAGGGGCCTGCCATCTATCGCCTCGAGAACCAATGGGGTAACTCGAGCCTGCAGGGGAATGGAGTGCTGGGCAGCAAACGAGCTGTCCATATACAACCCGCCGGCCCCAGAATCTACCAACGCCTGGGCCATCACCGAGCCCTCCGCCCAAGAGAGGACAACGGTGATCAGTTGCTTATCTCTGCGGAAGGCCGGGGACGAGGAGACTCCATCCAAGATCTGTCCCCGACAGGATCTCAGATGCGAGCGTTTCCCGGAAGGACCGGACAGGACTGCCGAAAGTGCCCACCAAGACCACAGTACAGGCAGCGACCCTCCCGACGCCGAGCGGCCCGCTCTCCCTCGGAAAGGCGAGCAAACCCCACCTGCATGGGCTCACCACCAGACAATCTATCCCCAGGAGGCGTGGAAGGAGAGGGAGGAATGGGTGGGACAGAAAACGCAGGTGCCAGTCGATTGGAAGGCCTCCGCAGGCGTTCCTTGAGTGAAGGCCTCTCCCTTAGCCTGGTATCAATCAGGATCAGGAAGGAAATTAGTGCTTCCAGCTCCACAGGCAATTCCTTGGCTGCGATCTCATCCTTCAATGCATCAGAAAGACCCTGAGAAAACACAGCCACCAGAGCCTCATTATTCCAACCCACCTCTGCTGCCAGGGTACGAAACTCTATGGCATACTCGGCAACGGTCTGTGAACCCTGATGCATAGACATGAGCAGCTTGGCAGCCGAGGTGGAGCGAGCCGATATGTCGAATACCCTACGGAAGGCATCGACAAAACTGGAAAACTCGTGAATCACTGGGTCATTCCTCTCCCATAAGGGATTCGCCCAGGCCAAGGCCTTGTCTGAGAGTAGCGATATTAGGAAACCCACCTTTGACCTCTCAGTCGGAAAAGCGTGGGGTATTAATTCGAAGTAAATCCCCACCTGGTTGAGGAACCCACGACACTGACTCGGCTCACCCCCAAAGCGCTGTGGAAGAGGGGCTGAACCAGTCATACCTCTGGGCGCTGCGGGTGCCGCAGCAGCCGCGGCGGTAGGCGCAACAAGCGGAACAGCAGCGGGAGCGACCACCGGAGTGACAACCGGCCTAATAACACCAGGAGTAAGGTGCGCGGTGCGTGCAAGCAGAGTTTCCAACGCCTGAGCGAACTGATCCAAGAGGAGATCCTGTTGATCCAGTCTGGCGACCAACATTGGAAGCGAAGGCGTACCTGCACCGTCAGGGTTCATGGCACTTGTGTAATGTCAGGGCTGTGGAACGGACAGGTAGGCTTAGTGGCGGGGTAACGCACTGGCTGATGACAACCACCACCAACAGACCGAAGTCCCTCAGGACGCGGAGTCTAAGTCCCAGGCTGCCCTTCACCAGGGCCCCTGATGGTGGGGATGGACTTGACGCAGCCAGGAACCAGGTCGCGGCCCCCGAGACACCCCGGCTGCGGTAATGGCCGCCGCCAATGGCGTGTAGCTGGTGAGAATGACAATAGCGTAGTCAGGCAAGCCGGGTCGACAACAACGGGACAAAACGGTACAGAACAGTAGACAGAGAATCACAGGTCACGGGCCGGGTTCAGCAACGGAAGGTCAGATCGAAGGAAAACACAGAGAATGGAGGAGAAAGAGAAGTGCGCCAGACTAAGTGCAGTATGAATATAAAAGTTTATTGCACACAAGATTATAAAAACTCACAAGACGTGGGTAGATATCAGGCATCAATATATAAGGAGGAGGATGTCATCTGTGCTGCACCTCACAAATGGATGGCTGTAATGCCAAGGTGTTGCGTGGCTGGCGCTCTAGGCGGGTCCCACAGGAGGAGGCGAGGATGGCAGGCGCAGTAACCGGGAGTCGCGGCGCAGATAAGAACCACAGAGAATGGTCTTAGTCACAAGCCGAGTCAGATACCAGAAGAGTCACGAGCGTATACACAGAGCTGTAGCAAGACAAAGACACAAGTGCAAAGACCATGTGCGGATCACAGGCTTATATGTACTCAGCCACACCCCTCTGGGGGATGGACCTCAGAGACCTGAAGGCATAAAAGATTCCCACCATGCTCAGCAGAAATCCAAGATGGATGCCAGCACATGGAGTAACAACCTCTGGGAAAAGGTAGGACCTTGACACCCATGGGGCCCATAGTGTCCTTCCAGAGGTGCTTGCAAATTGTGATTGGCAGTCTCCAAATTCAGCAGCATCCGTACTTCTCCTATTCATAGCCCAACCCAAAATTCAGGTGAAAACAGCCAATTTAACCACTTGGACTTCGGAGGATTTTCTCCCCTTCCTGACCAGGGCATTTTTTGAGATACGGCGCTGCGTTACTTTAACTGACAATTGTGCGGTCATGCAATGCTTTAAATAAATGAAAATTATGCAGAGAAATACACAGCAGCATGTTACTGCTGGCAGGAGAGAGACCTGTGTTGTTTGTTTACACATAGGTCTCTCCCCTGTCAATGATATTCGGCCATCACCAAGTGCCGGCAGGGAATCTCCAGCTGGGACCCGGTCATCGACATCTGTATCCTCCAATGGCGGCACAGGTTGTGCCCCCTATCCGGAAATGCAAAATCATGTATATACATGATTTTGCACAGCCCTGCTGCCCTGTAGCAGCAGTTCTGCTATAGGGCGGTCAGGAAGCAGTTACCAACCCCCCCTTTTTTTTTCTTTAACTATATGATTTCATTGTGGACCAAAGCAATCTATGCTGATCAGTACATTGCCGCAAACCTGAATTCGTACCTTGCCAGACCATTCGAGTGGAAACGTTATCACGGTTTCAGAATTTAAAATTTGCGGGGCCTAACCCTCAACATGGGCTTTATATAAAAGAATGAATTGCGGTCATATTGGCACACAGACCCGATTTAACATATGCTCATGTTCTCTGCTGCAATGGCCAGGCATAGATATGAGAAAATATTGCATTTCATGCCTTTTAATGATAGTACCCTCTGTCGTCCTCAGGGTGACCATGACTATGATTGGCTCATCAAAATTTGGCCCCTTATGAAATACTGGTGCCAGAAATTTGCAGATGTGAAATGGTTGCTGTGGTACAGTGCAACCTAATATCAGGGGCATCCCCCAACAGCTCTTTAACAGCTGGCTTAGAAAGTGCAAGAAAGCTTTCTTATTCGGCCAGTATTAGGGTGCTGCTCTCAGAATACATAAGTCAGTGCCTGCAGTGCTGCAGGAAGAGATTTCTCATCTGCAGTTAAAAAAAAAGTGTATACCCAAGCATGAGGGGCCTAGGGTGGTCAGTGGGCATATCACTCCTATGCTTGGGCCTAATTTTTTTTTCTGGAAGAGTTTTCTTCATTTACATCAATTGATAAATGAAATGAAAATGGGCTAAATGAAAAAAAGAAATTATATGTATACTCAACATTAGAATTTGGTGGATGCAGGGCAGTGGATTCTAATGGTGGGCATATCACACCCCTTTTTCTGGCGAAGATTTCTTCATCCACATCAATCAATGTGAATGGAGGAATCTGTTGGGGGTTTTTTTGTGCAGCCTATAGGCTGCATGAAAAAAAGAACATTGTATGTATGCCCAAAAAGGACCAGTGATGTACTGGTACGGCTCAGATCATCTCTATAGTCTAAGAAACCAGAAGCAATGAGAATTTAATCACTTACGGTTTTGCCAGATGTAAACCGCGCCATGTGATAGGTAGTGTGGAAGCAGGGGCGGACTGACAACTCATGGGGCCCCCGGGCAATAGGGGATCATGGGGCCCCTGTGTCCTTGCCCAAACTCAAAAAAACCTATGAAAAAGGTACCAGGGGCATCTCGTGGGGTCCCCTACTGACCCTGGGCCCTCTCGGCAGTGCCCAAGTTTCCAAATGGTCAGTCCACCCCTGTGTGGAAGTAATATGAGGAATTTACGTTCTTTGAAAGCCTGAAGGTGGTTATTGGTTTCTGGCCCCCATACGCAGCTAGGTTCCCAAAAAGTCTCACACGTGGCATCTCCATACTCGGAAAAAGTAGCAAAATGTGTTTTGGAATGTAATTCCACATATACCCAAGTAGGAGAATGTGCTTTGGGGTGTAATTTCACATATACCCAAGAAATATCTTATTAAAAAGACAATTTTTTTGTTAAAATATTTTTTGTAATTTTTTTAAAAACTTAAAAAAATAAAATCCTAAAATCTTCCATGGACTCAACATAACTGTCAGAGAATTCCTTGGGGTGTCTCATTTCCAAAAAGGGGTAATTTGGGGGGTGCTTGTATTGCCCTGGAATTTTAGCACCTGATAGTCCATCAGAAAGTAAAAGCTGTGTAAATTCCAGTATATATACCATAGTTTGTAGACGCTATACCTTTCACACAAACCAAATAATATACACTTATTGGGATACATATTAACAAAGATGTGTCAGAATACACTTTAACCTTAATTCATGATGACATTTAACCACCTCCTGCCCGCCATGTAAGGAAATGATGGGCACAAGGCGGTTCTCTTGTTCTGGGAGGATGTCACATGACGTCCTCCCGCTCTAACCATGCATGCGCTCCCCTGGGGGTGTGCAGCATGGTGATTGTTGATGCGCTGTGTCCCTGGGACACAGCGGATCACCAATCAATGGAAAGAGCTGAAGACGTCGGCTCTGTCATGTGATCAGCTGTGTCCAATCACAGCTGATCGTATGTAAATAAGGAAATGCCGGTTTTAGGGACATAGCGAAAGCGGAAGCTGGCCCCTCAGGTGGAGCCATTTGGGAAGAATCTGCAATGGCAGAACTGGTAACTGGGGTAACAGAGAAGCAGACCACAGAAAACTGTCTAATAAAAGGTTACAGGCACATGATACTGGGCATTACCAGGATCAACTGAAACACAATGTGCCTTTTCACTAGGTACTTCAGAAGAACATTCTATTTCTTTATACATGGGTACAGAACCAAAATCCTGTTCCCGGTACACCCTCATCCTGCCAACTGCTGCTGGCAATCCATCAGCCAGACCCTTGAGATCTTATGGGCTGCCATCAATTCTTATAGCTTTTGGGGACTCAGAGCTACCCGCCTCCAGTGCCAGGGAGACAACAGTCTGAGGAGATCTCAGGTCCTCTGGGCTAGGTTCACAAGGGTCTGACCCAGTTGGATCAGGCCCCTCCACAGGCAGTTGCTCTGTAGTAGTGGGCAGTGACTGGCCTGGCACACACCAGTGGGCACCACGAGTCACCACTGCAGCAGAGGGAAGGTCTGAATTGCAAGTCATTGTGACTGTAAGTTCATTTCCAGGCCTTAACTCCAGAAACCCACTAGGGCTGGGACCTGGTAAACAGTCATTCACCCCCCGACCCTCCCCAGAACTTCCAATGTGCACTGAGCCACCTAACAATACATTACATGAATCTGGGGCCTCAGATGGAGATATAGACTTCAGAGGGTTTGACTTTGGCTTGTACTGGGGGTACCAATTGACCTAGGTCAGTACCCAATAGTACTTTAGTGGCATCTGCTATGCCCACTTCTCTCACTTTGCTTTCAGATCCTTGGGGCAAAGCAACACAAGCTGTAGGTAGCACAGGGGTGACTCCTCCAACCCCTGTGATAACTTCTTTGGGACTACATCCTCATGGCTTCTTAATCCTGGAAGAGCTAGGACATCCTTGGATCCCATATTTCAGAGTCCAAAAGAAATGTTGTTTTGTGCTGTAACCATCTGCAGGCTATGTACATGGCCTCCTACATTAGTGGGATCTGCTCTGCCCACTTCTTTCACTTGACTTTCAGATTCCCGGTTTAAAGAAACACAAGCCAAAAGCACTGCAGGGATGGCTCCTCCACCCCCTGTGACGATCATGGCTTCCACTGAGATCACATCCTCACAGTTCCTTAGTCCTGGAGGAGCTAGGACATCCTCTGATCTCATACATCAGAGTCTGACTGTAAGGTTGTTACATGCGCTAACTGGCTTCAAGTTATCTGCCCGGTCTCCTACATTCTCCCCAACAAGCAACACAATAGGGGGTGCAGTCTTCACATTTCCTGGTGGACTAGGCCACCTCATCTTTCGACAAAGGCCTGAGTAATGTCCAGCTTGGTTACAGACAAAGCACTTCAAGGTCTCCATAGATGTAGGTCTGGCTCCTGTAGTTCTTGATGCAGATGGAGGTAACAATGCATTCCCCTGCTGGATTTGGGTCCTCTTGGGTTTGTGCCTTCTCTATTTGCTTTATCCGCTGTTGCTGCTCTTTTTCCATTTACAGTCAGGTCCATAAATATTGGGACATTGACACAATTCTAACATTTTTGACTCTATACACCACCACAATGGATTTGAAATGAAAAAAAAAACAAGATGTGCTCTAACTGCAGACTGTCAGCTTTAATTTGAGGGTATTTACATCCAAATCAGGTGAACGGTGTAGGAATTACAACAGTTTGCATATGTGCCTCCCACTTGTTAAGGGACCAAAAGTAATGGGACAGAATAATAATCATAAATCAAACTTTCACTTTTTAATACTTATTTGCAAATCCTTTGCAGTCAATTACAGCCTGAAGTCTGGAACGCATAGACATCACCAGACGCTGGGTTTCATCCCTGGTGATGCTCTGCCAGGCCTCTACTGCAACTGTCTTCAGTTCCTGCTTGTTCTTGGGGCATTTTCCCTTCAGTTTTGTCTTCAGCAAGTGAAATGCTCAATCGGATTCAGGTCAGGTGATTGACTTGGCCATTGCAGAACATTCCACTTCTTTCCCTTAAAAAACTCTTTGGTTGCTTTTGCAGTCTGCTTTGGGTCATTGTCCATCTGCACTGTGAAGCGTCCAATGAGTTGTGAAGCATTTGGCTGAATATGAGCAGATAATATTCCCGAAACACTTCACAATTCATCCGGCTGCTTTTGTCAGCAGTCACATCATCAATAAATACAAGAGAAGCAGTTCCATTGGCAGCCATACATGCCCACGCCATGACACTACCACCACCATGCTTCACTGATGAGGTGGTATGCTTAGGATCATGAGCAGTTCCTTTCCTTCTCCATACTCTTCTCTTCCCATCACTCTGGTACAAGTTGATGTTGGTCTCATCTGTCCATAGGATGTTGTTCCAGAACTGTGAAGGCTTTTTTACATGTCGTTTGGCAAACTCTAATCTGGCCTTCCTGTTTTTGAGGCTCCCCAATGGTTTCCATCTTGTGGTGAACCCTCTGTATTCACTCTGGTGAAGTCTTCTCTTGATTGGTGACTTTGACACACATACACCTACCTCCTGGAGGGTGTTCTTGATCTGGCCAACTGTTGTGAAGGGTGTTTTCTTCACCAGGGAAAGAATTCTTCGGTCATCCACCACAGTTGTTTTCCGTGGTCTTCCGGGTCTTTTGGTGTTGCTGAGCTCACCGGTGCGTTTCTTCTTTTTAAGAATGTTCCAAACAGTTGTTTTGGCCACGCCTAATGTTTTTGCTATCTCTCTGATTGGTTTGTTTTGTTTTTTCAGCCTAATGATGGCTTCACTGATAGTGACAGCTCTTTGGATCTCATCTTGAGAGTTGACAGCAACAGATTCCAAATGCAAATAGCACACTTGAAATGAACTCTGGACCTTATATCTGCTCATTGTAATTGGGATAATGAGGGAATAACACACACCTGGCCATGGAACAGCTGAGAAGCCAATTGTCCCATTACTTTTGGTCCCTTAACAAGTGAGAGGCACATATGCAAACTGTTGTAATTCCTACACCGTTTACCTGATTTGGATGTAAATACCCTCAAATTAAAGCCGACAGTCTGCAGTTAAAGCACATCTTGTTTGTTTCATTTCAAGTCCATTGTGGTGGTGTATAGAGCCAAAAATGTTAGAATTGTGTCCATGTCCCAATATTTATGGACCTGACTGTATAGTAACCTGGAGATGAGCTGAAACTTCAACTCTGGGTTATGACTTTCCAAAAAGCTGTAGGGTTGTTCCCATAAAAAAATCTTCTTTGCCCGGTGATTTCCTATGCTGAGAGGGTTTGAGAACAGAGTCACACTGATTCATACAGTCATCTGGACTTACACAGTTGCAGGGTTTCACTGATATCATAAGCTGTTCTCATTTTCTATATCAACGCACCTAGAAGCTGGTACCTCATCTTGACAACTGTATCAATGCCCTTTAGATCACAGAGGTCAATCACGGTCTCAGGTACCAGAGTATTAACTCATCTTCATGGGTTACCATCTTCATGTTTTCTCCCAAATAAAATATAGAAAAGAAAATCAAGAGCGGTTGGAGAGCAAATATCCAAGTATGTCCATTACAAAAACCAAAAATGATGCACTGAGTGAGCTTCTGTAGGTCAGTCACTTCTACCAAGCTTCTAACCTGTAGTACACTAAGCAGATCTGCTTTCTGCTGCCAATCTGTCATGGAACTGCACGCCCATGGTGGCTAGCTAACTGGGGTGTGATCCTTGACTGGAGTATAAGGGAATGAGGGGGACTTACTTTGAGCAATAAAGATTGGCCGTGATACACTTTCACAGCCCCCACTACCTCTGGCCACCACTAGAGGGAGACTCCACTCCAATCCAGCTGGCTGACTACACATAGCCAGATATGAATCTTATATACAATCTGGTGCACTCTAAGGGTTGGGGAGTAGTCTAGCAATTGGCACACCCTTCTAGGATTCCTCCAGCTATCCTACAAGATAGAACCCCGATGTTAATCACTCTTCCACTGTCCACACACCCCCGCACCAGACACACCACAAATGGTAACTTGCCACCACCCAACAGTTTGTCCACGCACTGGTCTGCTGGACCACCACACACACAGATCTCCATCTGGCAGATCTGCTAGTTTGCAATCTGAATGCAATCTGCCAACATACAATGCAATTGCATAGTCTGGAAATGAACTTATGCAGGCCATAGATGGGTCGAAAATCGGCCGATTTTCGGATCGTTAGTGGGCTATTTGTTTGGCTGTTTTTCGGTATTTTGGCCGTTTTTTTAAATCGGGAAAGTTGGAAAAAAATCGGCCGATTTTGCCAATCGGCCAATTTTCGCGGCAATAATGGGCTAATCGGCCGATTTTTTGCCGATAAAAAATCTGTGCATGAGCAGTGACCTGCAAGAGGAAGACAAAAAGAAGAGGATGAAGATGATAAAGAAGAGGATGATGATGAAGAAGAAGAGGATGATGATGAAGAAGAAGAGGATGATGATGAAGAAGAAGAGGAGGATGATGATGAAGAAGAAGAAGAGGATGATGATGAAGTAGAAGCAGAAGAAGAGGATGATGATGATGAAGAAGTAGAAGAAGATGAAGAAGAGGAGGAGGATGAAGAAGAAGAAGAGGATGATGATGATGATGATGAAGAAGAGGATGATGATGATGGTGAAGAAGTAGAAGAAGAAGAGGATGATGTAGAAGCAGAAGAAGAGGATGATGATGAAGTAGAAGATGAAGAAGAGGATGATGATGAAGAAGTAGAAGAAGAGGATGATGTAGAAGAAGAAGAGGATGATGATGATGAAGAAAAAGAAGAAGAGGATGATGATGAAGTAGAAGAAGAAAAGGATGATGATGATGATGATGATGATGAAGAAGAGGATGATGATGACGAAGAAGAAGAAGAGGATGATGACGACAAAGAAGAATAGGATGATGATGATGAAGAGGATGATGATGATGAAGAAGAAGTAGAAGAAGAAGAAGAGGATGATGATGAAGAAGTAGAAGAAGAAGAGGATGATGATGATGAAGAAGAAGAGGATGATGATGAAGAAGGAGAAGAAGAAGGATGAAAAATAAAAGGAATTCCAGTCTGGCAAAAAGTGTCTCTGCAGAGAGCTCCGCTATTTCTTTGACAGTTCCTTGACATTTACAGAGGTTGCAACATTGTATCTATTTGTTTCCGAATAAAAACATCTGTATCCTAAATGGAAACAAATAGATACAATGTTGCAACCTCTGTAAATGTCAAGGAACTGTCAGAGAACTGTCAAAAATAGCGGAGCTCTCTGCAAGGACACTTTTGCCGGCTGTAGACGGGATGAAAATCAGCCGATTTTTTTTACCATTGATGGTAACGTCGGTCGCTTGAACAACCGATTTTTCGTTTTTTAAAAGAAAAATCGGCCGATTTTCGACCCATCTATGGCCTGCATTAGACCGAGCACAGACACTAAAATGTAACAATATCTCCAGGAATATGAGCCGGAGCTTAGTGCACAGAAGTCACTTAATCATTTTATAATTTAATATCCCAAAAGTGGGCAGTGCATAAAATACTGTATATTACAGAAAAAACAAAAATGCACACAATTGGCTATTCACTAAAATAAAAAGGGAACAAAAAAAAAACTGTTATGATTTATCCTGCGATTGGAGCAAGTCAGAAGAAAATCAACGATTCACCAGTCATATGAAACCGGCTCCATACGAATCACCCCGTCCATATCTCTGGGTCCTCAATTTATTGAAATATTATGTTCCTGTCCCCACCCACAGGACTTTCTGTGTTCTGAAGTACAAGTCTCAAATGAGCCAAGAATGGTTCATAATCACTGGGTCAGGGATAGGATTTCCAACACCAGAGCATCAGTCCGATTGTGACAGTACCAATCACTGTTCAGCTGTCACAATCAGGCACCATGTAACCATTTTCTGTGTTTCTCCGGGATTCTACATACATTACAAATAAAGTTTTACAAGTATGGAGCCTAAAATTTGTCCAATCAGAAGGAAGTATTTCTGTCTCTCTGCAACTAGTATTTTAATATATATATATTATCTATATTTTAGCTTTTCTGAGAGATGAAATGGACTCCTCTGATCTGTTGGCATAATAAATCAAAGCTGGCAGACATTCTGGAGCCTTCTTTCTGGTTTCCTGCTGATTCTTGTAGCTGAAATGGCTAGAGCTCTTCTTTGAGCTTCAGGAAGGTGAGAAATCCATGTCTACATGGATGAGTTCTATTGGCATCTCGGTGTCACTCCTGGCCTAGAAGCTGCTCTGTCCTTTCAGATGCTAATTGGTGACCATATGTCTCTGACTGATTACTGAATACTATATCTCTAATAACACGGAATGAAACTAGATCTACAATCACATCCTTCTACAGATCACGTCACATCTCAGCTACTGGCAGAACTACCCGACTCTCACATTTATGTTACAATATATTTCTACATCATTATCATATCTCCTCTGAAGGATCTCGTCTCCAAGGAGAATATGTTTCATGTTTGTAGTCATTCCTCATAACTGAGGTCTTCCAGCCCCTTTCTTAGCTTTGTTACCCTTCTATGGACTCAATCCAGTTCCAGCACATCCAACCTGAGGACTGGTGACCAGAACTGGACACCATACTCCAGATGTGTCCAAACCAGCATTTTGTAAAGTGGGAGAATTATCGTTTTATCTCTGGAGTAAATTCCCTTTTGAATTCATGCTGATATTCTGCTGGCCTTGCTTGCTGTGGCTTGGTATGCATGCTACTGCTGAGTCTGTGATCCACTAGGACAGCGGTGGGCAACCTTTTTTTTCAAATGAGCCAAATCTCGCCAAAACCACGATTGAAATTTATTTTGAGAGCCATATTTTTAAAACTGAAAATACATAGGATGGTACACTGTTTTTAGTTTCAATAAGTTTTTATAGTAATTAATCCCCCATGTAGTAATTCATCCCCCATAGTAATTCATCCCCCATATAGTAATTCATCCCCCATAGTAATTCATCCCCCATATAGTAATTCATCCCCCATAGTAATTTATCCCCCATATAGTAATTCATCCCCCATATAGTAATTCATCCCCCATAGTAATTCATCCCCCATATTAATTCATCCCCCCTATAGTAATTCATCCCCCATATTAATTCATCCCCCCTATAGTAATTCATCCCCCATAGTAATTCATCCCTCATATAGTAGTAGTAAGTAAGTAGCAAGTAGTAAGCCAAGTCCCCCCTGTGTCAATTCACTTACCTTTGCTCCGCGCGTTCCTCTCGCCGTGTTCTCACGCCGTTCCGGTCTTCAGGGCGGACTGTGAGAGGAGCCTAGCTCCTCTCACGTTCATCACGCTGCCCCGCCTACACACATCCTGACAGCCAATCACTGGCTATCAGGATGTGAGTGGCAGCAAGACTGGCCAATCATTGCAATTGAGCGCGCTGCCCTGGCTGTTTTTTTTTGGATCACGCTGCAGAGTCCCTGCCGCCCGAGAGGAGGGAGGGGAGCGGGCGCCCGGCACACAAGAGCCACATTAAAGCGTGTAAAGAGCCGCGGCTTGCCGACCACTGCACTAGGACCCCCAGATCCTTCTCCATCCTCGATTCCCCCAGAGGTTCATATCTTAGCGTGTAGCTTGAATTCATATTTTTAGCCCCCAAGTACATTACATTACATTTTCCTACATGAAACCTCCTTTGCCATGTAGTTGTCCACATCTTTATTTTATTAAAGTCTTCCTGTAAAGTTTCTATATCCTGTGGTGAAGGTTTTGCTCTGCTTAGCTTTGTATCATCAGCAAACACTGAGACTGAACTATTTATACCGACCTCTATATCATTTATGAACAGAATTGGACCCAGAACAGAGCCCTGGGGTACCCCACTTATAACTCAGACCATTCAGATGTACATTTATCACCACCCTTTGTACACACCCCAGTAACTAGTTTTCTATCCGTGTACATACACTATTGTCAACACCAACATGCCTCAATTTGTGGATTAAGCATTTATGGGGTATGATGTCAGATGTTTCGGCAAAGTCTATACACACTACATCCATGGGGGTTCCATTATCCAGCCTACAGCTCACCTCCTCATAGATTGTTAATAAGTTGGTCTGGCAAGAATGATCTTTTTTCATAAATCCATGCTGGTTACTACTAATGATACTATTTTCATCAGCAAATTCTTGGATATGGTCCCTTATCATCCCTCCAATAGTTTACAAACTATTGATGTTAGGCTGACTGGCTTAGAGTTTCCAGGTAGGTATCAGCCCTTTCTTGAATACTGGTACCATGTTAGCTTTTCACCAATCTGCTGGCAACATTCTGGTCAGTAAACTTTCCTAAAGATTAGGAATAAAGTCTAACAATGACCTGGCTACATTCTTTGAGGACTCTCGGGTGCAAGCCATCTGGTCCTGGTGATTTGTTCACATTAAGTTTTTTTAGACTTTCTAGTCTTTTGTAAGGGACCACTACACTGACCACTGATATAAGGGGATCCCATTAGTCAACGATGTAAAGGACCACTACTGTGACCAATAATGTAAGGGGATGTTTCTCCCATCGGTCACCAATGTAAGGGACCACTACACTGACCACAGTTATAAGGGGATCCTTCTCCCATTGGTCACCAATGTAAGGGACCACTACACTGATCACTGATATAAGGGGTTCCTTCTCCCATTGTCACCAATGTAAGGGACAAATACAATGACCACTTGGGATGATCTCTGGGTTTAGTTGTCGGAGAGTAGGGATGAGACGACAGTACAAACCAAACTTTGCCTGTTCCGGTCCCGTGTTTTGCAGGAGCCGATCATCACATATAGAAGAGACATTTCTACCACTTCTATATATAACAGCTTCCCGCTGTCACTGGTGCCTGAGGAAGACATGGATGGGTACAGCGGCCACACCCCCAGGAATCAGTGATGTCATTGGGAATCCCTGCCATGTAAGGAAGGGGGTGGGGACAGCAGTGACATCACTGACCAAATATGGTCACTGGTCACATTTGGGTAATAAGGTCCCACCATCCCTGTCCCTTCACTTATGTAGATGATGACAGTTTAGGGAGCTGTCATTGGGCTGGTGCTGTTTTCGGATACTATATACCCCATACTCATTCACATGGGGGAATGGTACATGGAGGCCCCTTGTTGTTAAAGGGGGTTTCCAGAATCCAACATGACCCCCACACACAGATCCCCACAGTCACCAGCCAAGGTGCTATACCTGGGGGAATCCCCCCTGGTAAGGTGACCCCCATGTTGTGGACATGTGGCCTGGTATGGATCAGGAGGGGGGGCACACTACAGCCCCCCTCTGCACTCTGTATGTTGGGCTGTATATGATATACTGCTGACCCCCGCACTCTGCGCCGTTATTGAAGGGTGTGAGGTGTCACCGAGGAGCAATGTTCTATATTGAAGTTTGCCCTCATTGCACCGACACACACAATAGTTTTTGTTCAATAAATGTTTTATTATAATTTTACATTTAACAAGATTGAAGCAAAAAAATCAGGAAATAGTAAAGGCAGAAATCCGATTGGTCAGGAAGATCCGTTGTCTAGAATGTGGGGGCGGAGTCATTATTATTGGTGTACAATACAATACACAACGTGTTCCATTATTATAACAAAGTATTGTAGAAAAGATCCCAACATAGAAAATGGGGGAAAGGAGGAAATAAAGGCGGATATGAAGGGGAATCTGTGTACGGGGAACACCTTAACAATCACCACCATTTTATTCTCCAGGGCCTCTGATGTCACAGAATAGATGTTTGGGGGTTTATCTCATCTTCAGGACCAAAATCTGCATTTTCCCATGTGTGCAAAATCATGCAGAAACAGCTCTGGCAGTGAGAGGGTTAATGTGGGCTAGATGGGATCCCTCTGCTGGGGTGACATTAGAGCTCCCCCTAGCTGCAGCCTGGTAATAACATTGCTGGGAGGTCTCTTCATTTCTCTGCTCCATACTTCCCGTCTTTATAGAAACGTCTCCTGACATTTGGGGGTCTATTCATAAAGAATGTGTAGAACCATTCACCTGGTGAAAGTGCATGTCCATTCCTTAGCAGATCCGGAGAGGTAAGTGTGCATGGATGGGGTGTAGGTCAGTCCTTACCCTAGATGAAATCTCTCATACAGACACAATGGGACTCATGGGACTTTATAAAGAAGAACTCCAGAAAAACATATCAATAAAGATCTTCCAATGTTTTCTTCCCAATCAGCGTAGAAATCATAACTCCCTCCCAGCAGGTGTACAAGGCCATGAAATCTATCACAAAGTCCATCAATGGACAAGTCCTGGACAACAATCACCGTGGGACAGAATTCTGAGCACAATGAGGAGGATCCAGCAGCGTCATCCATCTCCACGCGTTTCGTGGTGCAGCGCTCACTTCTTCAGGAGAAATGATTCCTGCTGATCAGAGTATACACCAATAATAAAACAAATGGCGGCAGGACCATCACTGGCTGGATGGAAAGTGGAGCAGGAAAGTGGCGTCAGGTAAGTCTTCCCAGGAGTTCTGTGCTGGGCTAGCTCCCTTGTTTATGGCGGACGGTGGACATGATGGTGCTCGGGTCTACGATGCTTCCAGCCTACCATGGTAAGCCAGCCCCCCTCTGTGTTCTCACTGTATGCCCCTGGGTCTGCCCCTCCCCCCACGTGTACGCAGATTGCACAGAACACATTGGAAGATTTGATTGATGTGTTTTTCTGGCGTTCCTCTTTATAAAGTCACATGACCATTCTGTCTGTATGAGAGATTTTATCTCCTGTCCATTCCTTCTCTGTGAATGGGGCTAAAACACCGATGTCATTAGGAGATTTGCTGAGCCGGGGGAATGTTATCCATCATTACAGAGCATTTCACACTCCATTTATATTCTTCTCCTGATATCAATGGCCAACCCGGTCCCACACTTCATCCATGTCTTTGGGGACCTCTGATCTCCTTATGAACTGTTTCTTCCATGATGAAGATCAGCCATGGAGTATATCTGAGGTGTATATCAGGGTGTGCTTCTTCCCCACATGAGAGCTGGATTCATCTAGATGACATTTCCCGCACTCAGGCACTAATACACCTCCAGGGTTGTGTGGGACCCCTGATGTACAGGAAGACAGGACTTCAGTGAGGAACATTTGCCTCACTCAGGACAGGAAAGTGGCTTCTCCCCCGTGTGACATCTCTGATGCCTGGAAAGATTGGACTTCTGTGAAAAACATTTCCCGCACTCAGGACAGGAAAGTGGCTTCTCCCCTGTGTGAGATTTCTGATGTCTGTAAAGATGGTACTTCTGCGAAAAGCATTTTCTGCACTCAGGACAGGAATACGGCTTCTCCCCCGTGTGAGATCTTTGATGCTTGTAAAGATTGGACTTCACTGAAAAACATTTCCCGCACTCAGGACAGGAATATGGCTTTTCCCCTGTGTGAGATTTTTGATGTTTGCAAAGATTGGACTTCACTGAAAAACATTTCCCACACTCCGGACATGAATATGGCTTTTCACCCGTATGAGATCTCTGATGCATAACAAGTCCTGATTTGTATACAAAACATTTCCCGCACTCAGGACAGGAATACGGCTTTTCCCCCGTGTGACATCTCTGATGTTTGTAAAGATGGGACTTCCGTAAAAAGCATTCCCCACACTCAGGACAGGAATATGGCTTTTCCTCCGTGTGAGATCTTTGATGTCTGTTAAGATTGGAATTTAGTGAAAAACATTTCCCACAGTCAGGACAGGAATATGGCTTTTCCCCTGTATGAGATTTCTGATGCGTATAAAGATTGCCCTTCTGTGAAAAACATTTTCCACACTCAGTACAGGAAAACCTCTTTTCTCCTGGACTATGCTGTGTGATGTCCTCACCTTCTACTTTCCAGTCTGGAGACAAAGTGAGACAATCTTCGGAGGTTTTCCTCATCTCCCGGCCATGGACTAAAATACAAAAACAAAGAGGATTACTAGACAGAAGCCCCACCAGAGGTCAGAGAGTGAGGATGGGGGGAGAACAACCAAGATGAAGACTGGACTGATCCTGAAAACCACCATCATTGGGGTATTGACTCCTCCCTCATTATCACTTTCTGTTTAAGGGTCCAAAGTTGGAGGATGTTATCACATTATTATCACCATGTAAAAGTCTGTGCTCCAATCACATCATCCGATATAAAATGTCCAGCTGGGAGGAAATGGGTGTAACAAAAGAGAATCCATATTATGTGTATATATATAGCAGTGGGGGAGGGGGAGAGCAGAAGTCAGGACTATGGAATGTACAACATATTGTAAAAGAAACAACAGATAGGACTATATAGTATCAGAATGATGTCATGTACAACATAGAGTATATAGTGCAGGGGTCAGGAGTATGTAATGTACAACATAGAGTATATAGTGCAGGGGTCAGGAGTATGTAATGTACAACATAGAGTATATAGTGCAGGGGTCAGGAGTATGTAATGTACAACATAGAGTATATAGTGCAGGGGTAAGGAGTATGTAATGTACAACATAGAGTATATAGTGCAGGGGTAAGGAGTATGTAATGTACAACATAGAGTATATAGTGCAGAGGTCAGGAGTATGTAATGTACAACATAGAGTATATAGTGCAGGGGTCAGGAGTATGTAATGTACAACATAGAGTATATAGTGCAGGGGTCAGGACTATGTAATGTACAACATAGAGTATATAGTGCAGGGGTCAGGACTATGTAATGTACAACATAGAGTATATAGTGCAGGGGTCAGGAGTATGTAATGTACAACATAGAGTATATAGTGCAGGGGTCAGGAGGATGTAATGTACAATATAAATTATACAGTGTAAGGGTCAGGATTAATAATATTGGTATTCATCCATCAGTGGAAGCTGTCTCCCATCTCCTGAGACTGCACTCGGTGACTTGGGTCTGAGACACTACAGACATTTCCCTCCACCCCGTCGGCTGGAACTGAACAGAATCAGCAATGGAGAATGTCACCAGCACACCGAGGATCACCAATATGGATCCAAACGTTTTAATGAACAATCACATAGTTACAGCAAGGCAATGTTTCGGAGTCTTGCAGGACCCCTTCATCAGGCAGGTCACATGCCTGATGAAGGGGTCCTGCGAGACTCCGAAACATTGCCTTGCTGTAACTATGTGATTGTTCATTAAAACGTTTGGATCCATATTGGTGATCCTCGGTGTGCTGGTGACATTCTCCCTTGCATATCCCTCCACCCAGAACAAGCCAGCAGAATTCAGAGCAAGTAACCCTGGGAGAATTGTTATGTCAGAGATATTGCTAGATTCAGGATATGGGGTAGAAGGCTCAAAGCGCAGGCCCCAGGTGGCGAGGTTATGAATCAACATTTTGCTGCCAGCTGAACCCCAGAATCTCCATAAATCCAGTCTAGATACATAAATTGTGTCTGCAGCACAGAGAAGGAAGATTATCCGAGAGAAATCCAGGAATACAGGACGGGGAACACAGCTCAGGAAAGTGACCAGGGGATTACAGGCTGATATCACCCAGTCCCCGCCCTACTCTGGACCAATCAGTGAGCAGTATGGGTAGAGGAATGGATTTAGTGTTCATGACCCACCTGTGCTGATCTCTGTAGGAGTGTCCTCCTCTATAAATGTCCCCGTTATTCCATCCTCCTCCATAGACTGCTGATCATCCCTCACATACGCCTCTTCTTCTTCTGATTTAACCTCAAATTCTATATTGTTTAAATCTCCACTCTAAATCAAGAAAATGAGAGAAAATATAATCAGTAAAATATAACCTTTATTACTATAACATCACATAAAAAATCAGCACATTATCTCCAGGTGTCTAATTTTTATAGAATCCGTCTTACCAACCTTGTAATAGTGAGGGATGGTGTGACCTTCCTGTGTGGAATCCCGGGAATACAGAGGACGGGGACATCTCTCTGGTGGGTTCCTGGTATTAGGTGGCTCCATCATATCCTTGTGTCCTTCTGAAAACTCCTCCATCACTCCATACTCCTCATCCTCCTCTTTATACTCTTCTTTAACAACAATATTATAATCCCCGAGGATTCCACTCTGAAAGATATAATAAAACATTCATTGTAACAAACATGCTGTGTATAAATCACAACTACCAATAATTGTCATCATCTACCTGATGATGGTGAGGGATGTTGTGACCTTCCTGTGTGGAATCCCGAGAATACAGAGGACGGGGACATCTCTCTGGTGGGTTTCTGTAGCTGGATGACCCCACCATGGTGTCCTGGTACAGATCTTTGTGTTCTTTTAGAAGCTCTGACTCCTCCATCCCCCCATCCTCATCCTCCTCCTCTTTTACTTCTTTAACCTCAACTTTAGGATCTCTCAGGTTTCCACTCTGAATATATAATAAAAATGTCATCAATAGTAACAATGCAGATAATGTACAGATCCTAATGATACTATCAGTGATTGTTCCTCATCTACCTGATGATGGTGAGGGATGGTGTGACCTTCCTGTGTGGAATCCCGGGAATACAGAGGACGGGGACATCTCTCTGGTGGGTTCCCATGACTGGATCCATCTGTAGGAAACACACACACTGACTGAATCCATTGTTTCTATGTGTTTATCAGATGATGGGGGATCTAGGTGGATCCTCCGTACTGCTCTCTCCTTTACAATAAAGTCTCCTCTTACCCGGTGATGTGAGGGGCGGCTGATTGTCCATCATGACGTCCTTGTAGAGATCCTTGTGTCCTTCTAAATACTCCCACTCCTCCATGGAGAAATAGACAGTGACACCCTGACACCTTATAGGAACCTGACACACACAATGATACAGTCACCATCCAGACACATCCCTTGCCTGTTACTGGAGAATGTCCCAGAATTCCCGGCACCGCTTACCTCTCCTGTCAGCAGCTCAGTGATCTCTCTGGTGACTTCTAGAATCTTCTTCTTCTTTCTCTCTTCTATCAGGGAGGGAGGTGGAGGCAATGTGATGTCATATGATCTCCAGACTTCACAGGAGGAAAACTCTACATCTGAACACAAATAGTCACATCAAATGATATTCCCAGAATCCTCCTCACCTCTCCATTCAGGTCTCCATTTTATTAAAGCCCCACTTCAGGCTGAGGTATAATTCCCCCCCACAGGACCCCCACACTACGCAGGGTATAGGCTTGTTATTTCATTACATACTATGCAGGACAAATATGCGTGTCCTACCTCTCCTAAACTGAAGAGTGAACTTTGACCTTTACCATCCAGAAATCTGTCCGGAATCTGTGGAAGTAAGCTGTCATGTGATCAGGTGACGTGCGGAGGAACGGAGTGTAAATAGCAGACAATTGTCTCCAGAGCCCCTAATGGTGGGGATGGATTTGGCGGCGTGCTGGTGCCATGTTTCCTCCCCCCAGGGTCACTGCAGGTGTGGAGAAAAGCTGTGTAAGAGGATATGGAGGAGAGATGAGGAGGAGATCCAGGAATCAGGAGAAAGGTCAGGGCAAGCAACAGACGAGCGCATCCAAGAGACCAAGCCGGGGTCACTACACAGAAAATCAATCCAAGGAAACAACAGGCAGGACGAGGAATAGCAAGAAGGAGCTGAGAGACAAATGAGAATATTGCTCAGCCAATGGGAGATGATCTCAGCATGACTTCCATCATGAAGGAGATGAGGGGGAGGGGAGGAAGTCACTGAAGGTGACCATAGATCCATGGAAATTCAGCTGGTTCAGCAGGGATCGCTCACATTTCCATCCATGTGTGGCCACTGCTGGATAAAAGCCACTCCCCCAGCGGCTGCAGCCAATAGCTTCAGTGCTGATCTGTGTATTCTGAGAGCGGAGGAGTCCCCCCATTGTCAGAATACAAGAGTGCAGCGGGGAGGATTCCCCCATCCACCTCCAATGTGTGGATGGGGGAATCACTTCCATTTTTTATGGTCATCCCGCTGGCTGAACGATAAAACTGAACCATGTAGGCCAGCTTTGGGAGCAAATATATTATCATCAACTCCTCCCCCTGAAGGGGTTAATCTGTGTATTACCTCCTCTGCTGCCAGATCCATGAATGTCGACTCTCTACTTCCTCCTGATTCACCTCTCCCCTGGAACTTCCTGTCTGTACCTGACATCACTTCCTGTCTGTATCTGACATCACTTCCTGTCTGTCTTCCATAGAGACTTCCTGTCTGGGTAGAAGTGAGATCCCCACTTTATGGAGCTCAGAGGAACTGCAGCCCCAAGAAGCGTCTGGTAGTGTGACCCCGGCCTTGTGCTGGGTGTGTTTGCCTTGCTGTGGGGCAAAGCAAAGGGAAACCAGGGGCAACATTCAGCTCCTTCTGAGGTAGTGCTACATGAAGTGGGTGTAAAGTGGAAGCAGTAGATCTGCAGGGAACTGCATCTTGAGCACAAAGCACTTTGCTGTATATGGATTTGCACATGGTTCAGTATTCTTAATTTACTGGCAAACACCACAAGATCAATGAAGTAGGTGTAAAGTGGAAGCAGTAGATAATGCAGTGAAAGCGGTAGGGATGGTCTGACGGTTCGAATCAAACATAAGTTCGACTCAAACATTAACTGTTTGAGTGTTCACCATTATGCAGGAAGTTTGCCCGCGTGCCCAAACAATGTAAAACATGCTTTGTGATTGGCCAAAGCATTGAACCTGACCACAGGTCAGGTGCAATGCTTTGGCCAATAACAGCTGAGTTCTCAGGAAGAGCCATGATTGGCCAAAGTACTGGCTGTATTATTGAACCACAGCATGCAGAAGAGGTGGTGGCGTGGATAAGTCAGTCATCCTCATCCTCTGTCACCCAGGATCATACTATTTTGCCTTCCACCACAGCTGCCAAAGTGTCCTGTTCCTCCGGCTCCTTGTCCACCACAGCTGCTCCTTCCGTAGCCCCACCATCATGCATGGAGGAGTCACCAGAATGATTGGATCATAGTGTCAGTCCCATGCTGCTGGAGGCTGTGCAGCAATCTGAATGCTGTGATGTTGGTTCCCAGGATGAGGAAAGGAGTGACGTGAGCCTAGAGAGAGGGGGCGCCAGTGAGGGAAAAGAAATCATCAGTCCTGTTCCCCCAGCCACATCACACTGCCAAGTTGTCTCCATTGATGAGGAGGAAGGGGATGATGAGGTCACTGACCATACTTGGGTGCCTGAGAGAACAGAGGAGGACAATGAGGAGGAGGCAGAACTCCAACAAGGCAGAATGTCCTCCAGGGACAGGCATAAGGGCAGCCAACCAATGGCATCACACGACAGAGCTCCACAGGTGGGGGGTGCTGCTGACTCCTGGCAGACTTCCATAAGTTCTCTGGTGTGGGCTTTCTTCAACACGTGTGCAGCATTGCTGTTTGCAGTCTTTGACTGAAGCAGACCAAGCGTGGCCAAAACACCAGCCACTTGGGCACCACATGATTGACAAGACGTATGATGAGCTGCCATGCAGCCCGCTGGTAACAGCACCTAAAAGACCCACATCCGAAAAAAGTGCGGACTTCTTGCTCCTCATCTGTGATCTCTACCTCTACTGTAAAATGTCAGGTCTTCTCAACAGCCTCCACTGAGAGGAGTGATGGTACAGCAGTGGGTGGCCCATCTGACAGCAGGACACCACCTGTTCATTTCAGCAGGAACATTTCACTACCCCATTTACTGAACCGTGAAAAAATAGACTGTCCCACCCATCCACATTCTATCCTGGCCAAATTGCTGCGTTACAACTGCTGCCTTTCCATCTGGTGGACTCTTCCCCCTTCCGGGAATTTGCAGAATGTGCTGTATCACAGTGATAGGTTCCGAAAAGACAATTCATTTCATACAAGGCCATTCCAGCTCTGTACCATCATGTAGAAGGCAATGTTTTGGCCTTGTTGGACAAGGCGGTCAGCAGCAAGGTCCACATTACTGACACGTGGTCCAGCAGGCATGGTCATGGATGTTACATATCCTTCTCGGCTCACTGGGTAACTCTGCTAGCAGCTGGGAAGGATGCAGGACAGGGTTCAGTTCTGGAGCTTGTTCCACCACCATGCCTCCAAAAACCTAGTGGTGATTCTGCCACATCTGTCTGCTCCATCCCTTCCTCTTCCTCTATGGCCTCTTCTGCTGAATTGTCATCTGAACCAGCAGTGCTCCATAAACGTTCAAGGGGCTCTGCGAGCAGTCAGGCTAAAAGATGCCATGTGGTGCTTCAGTTTGTCTTTCTATGGGACAGGAGCCACACCGGGACAGAGATTCTCTCAGCTCTGAAGGGGCTCTCCACCCTCCAACAGGGACACTTGACACATGTTCCATGCTTGGCACACAAGCTGAATTTGGTGGTGCAGTGCTTCTTGGACAGGTACCCAGGCTTTCAAGATCTTCTGAGGCAGGCCAGAAAAGTCTGTGGCCATTTCTGGTGGTCATACACGGCCAGTGTTCAGTTGGCTGAAATTCAACCTGCCCACCAACCGACTCATTTGTGAGATGTCCACTCGGTGGAACTCCACTTTGGAAATGCTGCAGTGGCTGCACACACAGCAGAGGGTCATCAATGAGTACCTGTGTGAAAATGGCACAAGGACAGGCTCAGGGGAGCTTGGCTTCTTCTCACCATACCAGTGGCTGCTGACAATGGATGCATGCACTGTCCTGTCACCATTTGAGGAGGCCACAAGGATGGTGAGCTGTGACACTGCATGCATCAGTGACCCTATCCCTGTAGTCTTCCACCTGGAGCACAAGCTGCATGGAATCATGGACAGGGCACTAGAGGCAAAACAGCAGGAGGAAGAGGATTTCCTGTCCTCTCAAAACCCTCTTTATGTAGAAACTATTCCTGTGGGGCCACAGAACACACAGCAGGAGGAGGAAGTGGAGGAGGAGGAGGATTGCAGCAGCATGGAAGTAGAGGATCACATAGAGCAGTATTCAAGGGACACTTTTTAGTCCCTAGAAACCCAGTCAGGAGTAGTACATGGCTGGGAGGAGGTAGTTCCTGACAATGTCATCCTCAGTGACCCAGAGGACTCAGAATCTCCTGCCTCCTCAAACTTACGCTGCATGAGCTCCCTGATTCTGCAAAGTCTGTGTAAGGACCTGAGGATGTGTTATCAAGAAGAGGGATCAATACTGGTTGGCAACCCTTCTTGATCCATGTTAAAGGGTAAGGGTGCAGAGCTCATCCAGTCTTTCCAGAGGGAGCAGAGGATGAAACATCTTGAGGACGCCTTGAAAAACAAATTGTGTTACACCTTTCCAGACACTGGGAGGTTACCATTTCCTGGACAACATGTTTCTGAGGCTTCATTCTGTCAAAGGAAGAGCGGTAGAGAAGGTGGCCAGCTGACCGATGCCTTTAAACAGTTCTTTAGTCCTCAGCGCCCTGGGCTGTTAGGTTTAAGCACCCGTCGGCAGGGTCTGCGTCATATGGTGCAGGATTATCTAGGGGCAAGTGCAGACTTGGAGACCTTTCCAACTGAGCATCCACTGGGTTACTGGGTCTTGAGGATGGATCACTGACCAGAACTTGCTCAATATGCCATCAAGCTACTGGCCTGTCCTACATCCAGCGTGCTTTCCAAATGGAGATTCAGTGCTGCTAGAGGTTTTGTGACGGATAAAAGAGTGCGTCTGTCCACAGACAATTTTGAGAAAAAAACAATATTTTGGACTTTTTGTTATAAAACATGTCCAGTAAAAAATGTAAAATCAAATTTTGACATAAATTTCAGCCACAATGTATTCTGCTTCATGCCTTTGCTAAAGAAAAATCCCAGTCCGTGTAAATGAATCGGTTTATGTGAAAGTTATAGCATCTACAAATGGTGGCATATATACTGGAATTTTTTTTTATACTACAAAATGGTGGCGATCGGCGACTTATGGCGGTGATCAGCGACTTATGGCGGCAATCAGCGACTTATGGCGGGACTGCAGCAGACATTCTAACACTCTGACACTGGGGGGAACTGACTGGTCGTTATTGACATCCCCAGTGACACCAATACAGTGATCAGTGCAAAATGGCACTGGGGAGGAAGGGGTTAACATTCGGAGGCAATCAAAGGGTTAACTGTGTGATGGGAGTGTTTCACTAGTGGGCGGGGGGATGTGCTTCACTGTAAGCACACTGATCGGGATGGCTGAGTTCATCCATCAGTGTGCCCAAACTGACAGGGAGGAGAGCTGCATTGTAAACAATGCAGCCCTCCTCCCTGTCAGTGGTTGCCGGTAATCACCGGGCTCCAGCGGGTAATCACGGACTGGGACTCGGTGATTGACGGCCACGATCGGTGGCGCAGGTAGGGCAGTCGCATGCCTCGCACACGCCCCCCTACTCAGAAATGCGAAATCACGTGTATATATATATATATTTATATATATGTGTGTGTGTTTGTGTGTGATTTTGTGCAGCGGTGCCGCCCTGCTGCAGTATACGTACTGTGGCTTGTTGGCAACCAGTTAATGTCCCGACAGAGCATAAAATATATACAAAGAAAGAAGGTTACAAAAAAGACAGAAAGACACACAATTGGCTATGCACTGTGCAATAAAAAGGGAATAAAACTTTTACCAAGATTTATCCTGCAACTGGAGCAAGTCAAAGAAAGTCTTCGCCAGTCATATGGAACCGGCTCCGTACGAATCACCCCATCCATATCTCAGGGTCCCCAATGTATTGAAATATGGATGTGGGATGGACTTTAGACCTTAGCCAATCAACCCTGGTGGGGTGTTCCTGTGATCTGTGATCTGAAGTGCCCAGAGCTGAATGGGCCAGGAACGGTTCTGATGGCTCGGTCCAGGATAGGATCTCTGACACCAGAGCTTCAGTCTGACCGTGACAGTTCCAATCATTTTCAGCTGTCACAATCAGGCACCATATAACCATTTTGTGTGGTTCTCTGGGGTTCTACAGAGGCTACAAATACAGTTTTACATGTAGATGTAGCCTACAGTGTGTCCAATCAGAAGGAAGTATTTTCATCTCTCTGCAACTAATATTTTAGCTTTTATGAGAAATGAAATAGATTCCTCTGATCTGTTGGTATAATTCAAAGCTGGCAGCCTTCTCCCTGTCTCCTGCTGGCTGTCTTCTTTGAGATTCAGGAAGATGCAAAATCCATGTCTACATGGATGAGTTTTATTGGCATCTCGGTGTCATTTCTGGCCCAGAAGCTGCTCTGTCCTTTCAGATGCTAATTGAAGAACATATGTCTCTGACTGAATACTGTATCTCTAATACCACAGAATGAAACTAGATCTACAATCACATCCTTCTACAGATCACGTCACATGTCAGCTACTGGCAAAACTACCCGACTCCCACATTTATGTTACAATATATTTCTACATCATTATCATATCTCCCATGAAGGGTCTCGTCTCCAAGGAGAATATGTTTGATGTTTGTAGTCATTCCTCATAACTGAGGTCTTCCAGCCCCTTTATTAGCTTTGTTACCCTTCTCTGGACTCACTCCAGTTCCAGCACATCCAACCTGAGGACTGGTGACCAGAACTGGACACCATACTCCAGATGTGTCCAAACCAGCATTTTGTAAAGTGGGAGAATTATCGTTTTATCTCTGGAGTAAATTCCCTTTTGAATTCATGCTGCTATTCTGCTGGCCTTGCTTGCTGCGGCTTGGTATGCATGCTATTGCTGAGTCTGTGATCCACTAGGACCCCCAGATCCTTCTCCATCCTCGATTCCTCCAGAGGTTAATCCCCTAGCGTGTAGCTTGCATTCATATTTTTAGCCCCCAAGTACATTACATTACATTTTCCTATATGAAACCTCCTTTGCCATGTAGTTGTCCACACCTTTATTTTATTGAAGTCTTCCTGTAAAGTTTCTATATCCTGTGGTGAAGGTTTTGAGCTTCTTACCTTTGTATTGTCAGCAAACACGGAGACTGAACTATTTATACCGACCTCTATATCATTTATGAACAAGTTAAACAGAATTGGACCCAGAACAGAGCCCTGGGGTACCCCACTTATAACTCAGACCTTTCAGAGGTACATTTATCACCACCCTTTGTACGTGCCCCAGTAACCAGTTTTCTATCCATGTACATACACTATTGTCAACACCAACATGCCTCAATTTGTGGATTAAGCATTTATGGGTTATCGTGTCAGATGTTTCGGCAAAGTCTATATACATTACATCCATGGGGGTTCCATTATCCAGCCTATAGCTCACCTCCTCATAGATTGCTAATAAGTTGGTCTGGCAAGAACGATCTTTTTTCATAAATCCATGCTGGTTACTACTAATGATACTATTTTCATCAGCAAATTCTTGCATATGGTCCCTTATCATCCGTCCAATAGTTTACAAACTATTGATGTTAGGCTGACTGGCTTAGAGTTTCCAGGTAGGTATTAGCCCTTTCTTGAATACTGGTACCATGTTAGCTTTTCACCAATCTGCTGGCACCAATCCTGTAAGTAAGCTTTCCTAAAGATTAGGAATAAAGTCTAACAATGACCTGGCTACATTCTTTGAGGACTCTCGGGTGCAAGCCATCTGGTCCTGGTGATTTGTTCACATTAAGTTTTTTTTAGACTTTCTAGTCTTTTGTAAGGGACCACTACACTGACCACTGATATAAGGGGATCCCATTAGTCAACGATGTAAAGGACCACTACTGTGACCAATAATGTAAGGGAATGTTTCTCCCATTGGTCACCAATGTAAGGGACCACTACACTGACCACAGTTATAAGGGGGTCCTCCTCCCATTGGTCACCAATGTAAGGGACAACTACACTGCCCACTGATATAAGGGGATCCTTCTCCCATTGGTCACCAATGTAAGGGACCACTACACTGCCCACTGATATAAGGGGTTCCTTCTCCCATTGTCACCAATGTAAAGGACAAATACAATGACCACTTGGGATGATCTCTGGGTTTAGTTGTCGGAGAGTAGGGATGAGATGACAGTTCAAACCTAAATTTGCCTGTTCCGGTCCCGTGTTTTGCAGGAGCCGATTATCACGTATAGAAGAGACATTATTATTATTATTATACAGTATTTATAAAGCGCCAATAGTTCGCTCAGCGCTGTACATTACAAAGGGGGACAGAACATGTGATAGAACAATACCAATACAATGTGATACACGAGGGGTTCGAGGGCCCTGCTCTTTCGAGTTTACAATCTAGGAAGGAGGGGATGGTGGCACAGGAGGAGATAGCTGTGGGGGATGGAGTGGTAGGAAGAGTCGAGGAGGTCGGCAAGTTAGCAGGGAGTGGAGTAGGCTTCCCTGAAGAGATGGGTTTTCAGGGTGCGCCTAAAGGAGAGGAGAGTAGGTGATAATCTGATGGGTTGGGGCAGGGCGTTCCAGAGGATGGGTGACACCCTGGAGAAGTCCTGGAGGTGGGCATGGGAGGAGGAGACCAGGGAACTAGAGAGAAGGAGGTCTTGTGAGGAGCGGAGTGTGCGTGTTGGGCGGTACTTGGATATTAGGTCAGAGATGTAGTTCGGGGCAGTATGGTGGACAGCTTTGTACGTCAGTGTTAGGATTTTGAATTTGATCCGTTGCGCAATCGGAAGCCAGTGGAGGGATTGGCAGAGGGGGTGGCGGAGATGGAGCGGTTGGAAAGGTGAATGAGTCTGGCAGCCGTATTCAGGATCGACTGAAGCGGGGATAGCCAGCGGCGAGGCAGGCCAGTGAGGAGGGAGTTGCAGTAGTCGAGTCGTGATATGATGAGGGAGTGGATGAGCTGTTTAGTGGTTTCTGGGGTTAGGAACGTGCGGATTTTGGCGATGTTGCGGAGGTGGAGTCTGCATGAGTTTGTTAAAGATTGGACTTGGGGCTGGAAGGATAGGTTGGAGTCCAGAATGACACCCAGTACTCTGGCCTGCAGGGCGGGTTTGATGGTAGCGTTGTTGGATGTGACGGAGAAATCAATGGGGGGTGGTGTCCGGGCTGGGGGGAAACATTTCTACCACTTCTATATATAACAGCTTCCCGCTGTCACTGGTGCCTGAGGAAGACATGGATGGGTACAGTGGCCACACCCCCAGGAATCAGTGATGTCATTGGGAATCCCTGCCATGTAAGTTAGGGGGTGGGGATAGCAGTGACATCACTGACCAAATATGGTCACTGGTCACATTTGGGTAAAAAGGTCCCCACCATCCCTGTCCCTTCACTTATGTAGATGAAGACAGTTTAGGGAGCTGTCATTGGGCTGGTGCTATTGTTGGGTACTATATACCCCATACTCATTCACATGGAGGAATGGTACATGGGGCCCCTTGTTGTTAAAGGGGGTTTCCAGAATCCAACATGACCCCCTAGGGGAATCCCCCCTGGTAAGGTGACCCCCATGTTGTGGACATGTGGCCTGGTATGGATCACGAGGGGGGCACACTACAGCCCCCTCTGCACTCTGTATGGTGGGCTGTATATGATATACTGCTGACCCCCGCACTCTGCGCCGTTATTGAAGGGTGTGAGGTGTCACCGAGGAGCAATGTTCTATATTGAAGTTTGCCGTCATTGCACCGACACACACAATAGTTTTTGTTCAATAAATGTTTTATTATAATTTTACATTTAACAAGATTGAAGCATAAAAATCAGGAAATAGTAAAGGAAGGAATCCGATTGGTCAAGAAAATCCCTTGTCTAGAATGTGGGGGCGGAGTCATTATTATTGGTGTACAATACAATACACAACGTGTTCCATTATTATAACAAAGTATTGTAGAAAAGATCCCAACATAGAAAATGGGGGAAAGGAGGAAATAAAGGCGGATATGAAGGGGAATCTGTGTACGGGGAACACCTTAACAATCACCACCATTTTATTCTCCAGGGCCTCTGATGTCACAGAATAGATGTTTGGGGGTTTATCTCATCTTCAGGACCAAAATCTGCATTTTCCCATGTGTGCAAAATCATGCAGAAACAGCTCTGGCAGTGAGAGGGTTAATGTGGGCTAGATAGGATCCCTCTGCTGGGGTGACATTAGAGCTCCCCCTAGCTGCAGCCTGGTAATAACATTGCTGGGAGGTCTATTCATTTCTCTGCTCCATACTTCCCGTCTTTATAGAAACGTCTCCTGACATTTGGGGGTCTATTCATAAAGAATGTGTAGAACCATTCACCTGGTGAAAGTGCATGTCCATTCCTTAGCAGATCCGGAGAGGTAAGTGTGCATGGATGGGGTGTAGGTCAGTCCTTACCCTAAATGAAATCTCTCATACAGACACAATGGAACTCATGGGACTTTATAAAGAGGAATTCCAGAAAAACATCAATAAAGATCTTCCAATGTTTTCTTCCGAATCAGCGTAGAAATCATAAATCCCTCCAAGCAGGTGTACAAGGCCATGAAATCTCTCACAAAGTCCATCAATGGACAATTCCTGGACAACAATCACCGTGGGACAGAATTCTGAGCACAATAAGGAGGATCCAGCAGCGTCATCCATCTCCACGCGTTTCGTGGTGCAGCGCTCACTTCTTCAGGAGAAATGATTCCTGCTGATCAGAGTATACACCAATAATAAAACAAATGGCGGCAGGACCATCACTGGCTGCATGGAAAGTGGAGCAGGAAAGTGGCATCAGGTAAGTCTTCCCAGGAGTTCTGTGCTGGGCCAGCTCCCTTGTTTATTGCGGACGGTGGACATGCTGGTGCTCGGGTCTATGACGCTTCCTGCCTACCATAGTAAGCCAGCCCCTCTCTGTGTTCTCACTGTATGCCCCCATGTCTGCCCCTCCCCCCATTTATACGCAGATTGCACAGAACACATTGGAAGATTTGATTGATGTGTTTTTCTGGTGTTCCTCCTTATAAAGTCACATGACCATTCTGTCTGTATGAGAGATTTTATCTCCTGTCCATTCCTTCTCTGTGAATGGGGCTAAAACACCGATGTCATTAGATTTGCTGAGCCGGGGGAATGTTCTCCATCATTACAGAGCATTTCACACTCCATTTATATTCTTCTCCAGATATCAATGGCCAACCCGGTCCCACACTTCATCCATGTCTTTGGGGACCTCTGACCTCCTTATGAACTGTTCCTTCCATAATGAAGATCAGCCATGGAGTATATCTGAGGTGTATATCAGGGTGTGCTTCTTCCCCACATGAGAGCTGGGATGTCCAGCAACAATCATCTAGAAGACATTTCCCGCACTCAAGGCACTAATACACCTCCAGGGCTGTGTGGGACCCCTGATGTACAGGAAGACAGGACTTCAGTGAGGAACATTTCCCTCACCCAGGACAGCAAAGTTGCTTAACCCTGTGTGAGATCTCAGATGTGTGTATAGTCGAGATTTATCTGAAAAACATTTCCCGCACTCAGGACAGGAATACGGTTTTTCCCCTGTGTGACATCTCTGATGTATAACAAGTTCTGATTCGTATACAAAACATTTCCCGCACTCAGAACAGGAAAGTGGCTTCTGCCCCGTGTGAGATCTCTGATGCCTGGAAAGATTGGACTTCCACGAAAACCATATCCCACACTCAGGACAGGAATACGGCTTCTCCCCCGTGTGAGATCTCTGATGGCTGTAAAGATGGGACTTCCGTGCAAAATTTTTCCCACACTCAGGACAGGAATACGGCTTCTCCCCCGTGTGAGATCTCTGATGTGTGTAAAGACTGGCCTTCACTGAAAAACATTTCCCACACTCAGGACAGGAATACGGCTTCTCCCCCGTGTGAGATCTCTGATGGCTGTAAAGATGGGACTTCCGTGAAAAATGTTTCCCGCAATCAGGACAGGAATGTGGCTTCTCCCCTGTGTGAGATCTCTGATGACTGGAAAGATGAGACTTCACTGAAAAACATTTCCCGCACTCAGGACAGGAATACGGCTTCTCCCCCGTGTGAGATCTTTGATGTGTGACAAGAGCTGATCTTTGTATAAAACATTTCCCACACTCAGGACAGGAATATGGCTTCTCCCCCGTGTGAGATCTTTTATGCAGATTAAGACCGAATCTAGAACAGAAACCCTTCCCGCACTCAGTACAGGAGAAGCTCTTCGCTGTTGGAAGGCCGGCCCAGTCCCGCCCAATCTGAGGTTCCTCAGGATACGAGGAATCTGATGGTCCATCTACACTGGGTGGTGCCGGATGGACATTGGAGGGAGCCGGGTTTTCTCCTGGACTATACTGTGTGATGTCCTCATCTTCTACTTTCCAGTCTGGAGACAAAGTGAGACAATCGTCGGAGGTTTTCCTCATCTCCCGGCCATGGACTAAAATACAAAGACAAAGAGGATTACTAGACAGGAGCTGATTAGTTCCCCCAAACCAGGACTCCGCCCACATCAGGCAGCTTGGTCACTGAAGAGCTTACAATTCCACCCTCAAGGGAACTAGGAAATGGCTCCTCTGATCTCCTACCAGGTCATTTCTTTATTCATGAACCTTAGTCAGAGAGTGAAGAAACAACCAGAACTGTCTTTTATAGGAGGGACAGTGATGAGGGGATTATAGGACGTGGGTCCCCACCCCCTCTATCACTCATCGCCATCTTCCCAACACAAGAAGTACTGCACTTCCTTATTTAGTCCATGAGTTAGTCATGAGGAACAGCGGGGCTGAGCCCCACCAGAGGTCAGAGAGTGAGGATGGGGGGAGAACAACCAAGATGAAGACTGGACTGATCCTGAAGACCACCATCATTGGGGTATTGACTCCTCCCTCATTATCACTTTCTGTCCAAAGTTGGAGGATGTTATCACATTATTATCACCATGTAAAAGTCTGTGCTCCAATCACATCATCCGATATAAAATGTCCAGCTGGTAGGAAATGGGTGTAACCAAAGAGAATCCATATTATGTGTATATATAGCAGTGGGGGGAGGGGGAGAGCAGAAGTGTTTTCCCTCCAGAAGTGGAGGGAAGCTGTGTTTGCTATGAGTGTCCCTGTATGTACTGTCACAGTACATACAGGGACACTCATAGCAAACACAGCTTCCCTCCACCTCACAATAAAGAGGACTAAGAAGAATCTTTACCTGCTGAAAGTTCCACAAAAATATCATCTAAAAAATGTATTTATTTACAGTCATTCATCTCTCCGCTGGGTAAGGAACGCATGTCCATAGGCTACCTGCCAAGGGATCACACAGGAGTATCCAGGAGCTCTGAAGGGAGGCCAGCATACTACCCTATCCTGACCAGCTGATGACTCTAAGGGGAACATATATTGATAAAACGCTCATTTCCCTGTGCGTTCTGGTGAGTGTGCATTCTTTCAGCACTATTTTGCACTTCGCCTGAGCATCAGAAGGACAGGACATAGAGAAAACTAAAAGTCACCTTATTTCATGAACTGTTACGTTTATTCAGTTATTTATTGGTTCATTTATTCATTCATTTGAATCATTCATTTGCTTTCATTTAAATACTTTGGTTCTGTAGCGCTGCATTTTTGATTTTTATTGTTTTAAGGGTGTGTGGTTACCTGATGTACAGCTGCTACAAATAGGTGCGCTCGTATACATATTTCCCTTTTTACAAGTGTAATATTGTCCAATAATCAGTGGTGGCTTAAAGTGGCTCTAAAGGCTAAAGAATGCAAGAAGGTGAAAAAAAAAAATAGATATCACCCAGGCTGATATCAACCAGTCCCCGCCCTACTCTGGACCAATCAGTGAGCAGTATGGGTGGAGGAATGGATTTAGTGTTCATGACCCACCTGTGCTGATCTCTGTAGGAGTGTCCTCCTCTATAAATGTCCCCGTTATTCCATCCTCCTCCATAGACTGCTGATCATCCCTCACATACGCCTCTTCTTCTTCTGCTTTAACCTCAAATTCTATATCGATTGGATCTCCACTCTAAATCAAGGAAATGAGAGAGAATATCATCTGTAAAATGTAAGACTTATGATTGTGACATCACATAAAAAAATCCACATTGTCTCCACAAGTCCATGTTCTAGATGCTCCATCCCACCAACCTTGTAATGGTGAGGGATGGTGTGATCTTCCTGTGTGGAATCCCAGGAATACAGAGGACGGGGACATCTCTCTGGTGGGTTCCTGGTATTAGGTGGCTCCATCATATCCTTGTGTCCTTCTGAAAACTCCTCCATCACTCCATACTCCTCATCCTCCTCTTTATACTCTTCTTTAACATCAATATTATCATCCCCGAGGATTCCACTCTGAAAGATATAATAAAACATTCATTGTAACAAACATGCTGTGTATAAATCACAACTACCAATAATTGTCATCATCTACCTGATGATGGTGAGGGATGGTGTGACCTTCCTGTGTGGAATCCCGGGAATACAGAGGACGGGGACATCTCTCTGGTGGGTTCCTGTAGCTGGATGACTCCACCATGGTGTCCTGGTACAGATCTTTGTGTCCTTTTGGAAGCTCTGACTCCTCCATCTCCCCATCCTCCTCCTCTTTTATCTCTTCTTTAACCT
Organism: Staurois parvus; assembly: GCF_062004578.1. Lineage (NCBI taxonomy): Eukaryota > Metazoa > Chordata > Amphibia > Anura > Ranidae > Staurois > Staurois parvus. The sequence goes on from NW_028318017.1 coordinate 2,935,450, forward strand.
CAACTTTAGAATCTCTCAGGTTTCCACTCTGAATATATAATAAAAATGACATCAATGGTAACAATGCAGATAATGTACAGATCCTAATGATACTATCAGTGATTGTTCCTCATCTACCTGATGATGGTGAGGGATGGTGTGACCTTCCTGTGTGGAATCCCGGGAATACAGAGGACGGGGACATCTCTCTGGGGGGTTCCCATGACTGGATCCATCTGTAGGAAACACACACACTGACTGAATCCATTGTTTCTATGTGTTTATCAGATGATGGGGGATCTAGGTGGATCCTCCGTACTGCTCTCTCCTTTACAATAAAGTCTCCTCTTACCCGGTGATGTGAGGGGCGGCTGATTGTCCATCATGACGTCCTTGTAGAGATCCTTGTGTCCTTCTAAATACTCCCACTCCTCCATGGAGAAATAGACAGTGACACCCTGACACCTTATAGGAACCTGACACACACAATGATACAGTCACCATCCAGACACATCCCTTGTCTGTTACTGGAGAATGTCCCAGAATTCCCGGCACCGCTCACCTCTCCTGTCAGCAGCTCCATCATCTTCTTGGTGACTTCTAGAATCTTCTGCATGTTGTGTCTCTCGGGGTTTAGGGAGTCACATGGAGGCACTGTGATGGTCATATGGTCACCTGACTTCAGAAGAGGAAATCTCTGTATTGAAGAACCAATAGGAACATCATGTTAGAATCCCAGAATCCTCCTCACCTCTCCAATCAGGTCTGTGTTTTATTAATAGAGATGAGAGTGATGTCATGTGACCGCCCAGAATCCTCCTCACCTCTCCGGTCAGGTCTGTGTTTTATTAATAGAGATAAGAGTTATGTCATGTGACCTCCCAAATTCCTCAACTCTCCAATCAGGTCTGTGTTTTATTAATAGAGATGAGAGTGATGTCATGTGACCGCCCAGAATCCTCCTCACCTCTCTGGTCAGGTCTGTGTTTTATTAATAGAGATAAGAGTGATGTCATGTGACCTCCCAGAATCCTCCTCACCTCTCCGGTCAGGTTTGTGTTTTATTAATAGAGATAAGAGTGATGTCATGTGACCTCCCAGAATCCTCCTCACCTCTCCGGTCAGCAGGTAGATGATCTCCAGGGTGAGGTTTAGTATCCTCTCAGTCATGTGACTCCGGTCCTCCTCCATCCTCATTGGTGCCATCATGTGATCTATACAGGTCTCCTTGTAGACGGAAAACTTTGGGAAATGAAAGTAAGAATGATTTGGATGGTATTGGTCACACAATAATAGGATGTGGATGTGAGGGGGGAATAGGAGGGTTGCTGGACATTTAAGAACTACTACACCCAAGGAAGGCATTTAGTCTGGACTGCTTAGTATTAGTTACATTTAGGAGGTCCCGGGACCCTCTTGACCTGCCATGCCAGAAATCCCCTTTTCCCTGTTGAGTTTGATCTCTGAACTGGTTTTGATGAGTTTTAGATCTGCAGACAAGGAATGATAAATACGATCCTTCCTATGACTTGTTTGCTCTGAGGCAGTGCTGTGAGATTAATGTTGGGTCATCATGATGTCCAGGAAGGGGAACTTGATGACTTTTGCTGGCTAATCAGGACAATTGCCAGAACTCCGGCTGCAAGGCTCCAATCCCTGTCAGCCTGCTGACTGACAGGAGTGATGTTACTGTCACTCTCTGCAGTAAGAGAAGATATCAGATTGGATAGCAAGAGGATGGTGCCTGTGGAGTAAAGAGCAGTGGGGGAGGAGCCTGTTCTCTTCCCTCCAATGAAAGCCTAGTATAGGTAGAAGGAGGACAGCAGGGGGGAGGGGTTTGGTTACCAAGTATACTGCAGCATCCAGGACATTGTACAGAGTGGTGGTGGGTTCCTGGGGCTCTGAATTCCAGCTCCGGGCACTGCCAGAGCCTGTGTCATGGGAAGGTATTGGAGTGTCTCCTGAAGATGTATAGCACTGACCCCTGACTACCTTTTTGTTAATAATGCACCAACAGACCTCCTCTAAGAACAAGTGCCCACCAAGGGATGAAGGACTGCCCTCCTTCATTCCACTTGGTATACTGGAAAATAATATATGACCAGTGAGATGGTAAGAAGGTAAAGGTTGCCTTCCTTTCCTGGTAGGAGTTCTGTAAGGAGGTCTGGAAAGTAAGTGCAGTTAAGAAGACAATCAGAGACCAAGAGCCCCCTCCCTACCTCAGAGTCCCCCTAAGCCTGACAAACCTTTCTTCCCTCCACCAATCCTATCCACCCAGATTTCTTTAGTTACTCTACCCCCTAAAAGCTATGGAACTCCACTACCCCCTCAGGGGCCCCAAAGTCTCTCGACCTCAGTAACCCCTGAGAGACCCCTCAGCTCCTCTACTTCCCTCGGACCCCTCAGTATTTTACCCCTCTGACACCAATGATGGAACATATTCTTCATGGCCGGCTGGGGAATGTCTTCTTCCTCCTGAGCAGCAATGTAAGGGGCTCTATGCTCCATACTCCTGACCCCGGCACTCCATCATTATGTTGGCTGCATAGTGTAATGATTGCCCATTGGCTGCCTGTGTAGTGTCATCATTGCCCTTTGTAGGCCATGTATGGTCAGGATGGTCCTTGTCTTGTCTATTTATTGTCAGTGCTGTTTGTTTAGAGGACCATATTACTAGAATTTATCTCCACAATGAGGAGAATGTTCCGGCCCCGGAAGTGGGGGAATGTTCTGCCCCTGAAGGGGTTAATCTGGGTTCCCACACTATATATGTGTGTATCATCATCTGCTGGAGATAAAAGACGTCACAGTGACTATGGAGGAAGAGGACGGACATGACTATGGAGGAAGAGGACGGACGTGACTATGGAGGAAGAGGACGGACATGACTATGGAGGAAGAGGACAGAGGTGACTATGGAGGAAGAGGACAGAGGTGACTATGGAGGAAGAGGACAGACGTGACTATGGAGGAAGAGGACGGACGTGACTATGGAGGAAGAGGACGGACGTGACTATGAAGGAAGAGGACGGACATGACCATGGAGGAAGGACGGACGTGGCTATGGAGGAAGAGGACGGACATGACTATGGAGGAAGAGGACAGGCGTGACTATGGAGGAAGAGGACAGACGTGACTATGGAGGAAGAGGACAGATGTGACTATGGAGGAAGAGGATGGACATGATGGGGGTTACTGGGTGAAAATAGAACATAACATCTTATTACCTCCTCTTCTGCTACTTCCACCAATGTCTCCTCACTGCTTCGTATCGCATGGAACTTCATGTCTTTATTCCAGATGACTTCCTGTCTGTATCTGACATCACTTCCTGTCTGTACCTGACATCACTTCCTGTCTGTGTTCTATAATAACTTCCTGTCTGGGTAGAAGTGCGATTACCACCTTGTGGAGTTCAGAGGAACTGCAGCCCCAAGAAGTATAATCGTTCCTGTGGCTTCCATGAAAGATCAAAAATAACTAGAAAAAAAATGAGAAAAAATAGCTCTTATGCAACCATTTAACAAAGATATTTTATAACATATAGAAAAGTCTTAAAGACACAGAACACAAGCTAAAAACAAAAAGGTATACAGTATGTTTAATAATAAAACAACCCCTCAAATTGCCCTTTTTGGTGAAGAAAATACAAAAATAAATCTTAAAGCATAAAAATATATATATTTCCAGAGGCGCATGTACAAGGCCCTCTGGACCACAAATATCTGCCTCTCAGTGACCACGCAGCCGCTCACATCTACTGCTTGTCTTGGCACAGCAGCTGCCTCCTCACACCCCAGAGCTGGTTTCAGACAATCCAGGTTGGTGTACGCCGCCTTCACACAGAAACCCAAGCTGAAATCCATCTGGGAGGCTCTCGCAAGGACCTATTCCGATCTCACTCACCCTGACTTGCTTAAGCAACTTGAGCAGATGCTCACAAAGGCTCTGAAGCCAACCTCAGACCAAATTACAGACTGGCTATCCTGGGAAATCAGAGACAGTGCACAGCTGAACTCGAGATACGGGTTGATGATCTGGACACCCTTGCTCACAACCATACAGATGAGCTTGAGGCCCTCAGAGAGGAAAATCTCAACCTACAGTCTTGCCTAGAGGACTTCAAGAATACACAGGATACTAATGACCATAATGGATGCACAGTTCAAAGTAGCTGTTACTTTTCAAGATTTGGCACCCTCCATCCCAACCGAGCAGCTGGAAATGGACAAGGTCCACAGGGCCCTGGCTCCTCGTCAATTCAATGGTCCCCCTTGGGACATAATTGCCAAAATGCAATGTTACCATTCCAAAGAACAGCTCCTTTCTGCCTCATGTGGCAAGGAATCCCTTGTGGCTCCATCCCGGTACAACCACTTAAAGTCAAGTGATGTACCTGTACGCGACTTGTCAGCAAGTGGTTAAAGGAGCTTCATTCCAGCTCTATCATTCATTTTTTGCACATAAGGACCACGTTGGTGTTTTAGAATCAATAGCAAAAAATGGGAGCATTGGGGGGGGGGGGGGTAAAGGAATGGATCTTAGTCAAGGAGGGGGAATAGGAAGGGAGGGGAGGGGGATGGAGGTTTTCCATAAATGGGTGTATTCATTCGAGGTGTAACCACACACCACAGAATGGACAGGGAGGCCCCAAGAGACAGGGGATAGAACACGATACACACAGGATGGACAAACAATAGATGAAAGTGACTTTTACATCATTAACCTTTCCATAGTGATCCTCTCTGCTGCTCAGATTCTTCTTATTTCTAAGGGTTTGAGGTTCACTCTGTTATGAAAGGTTCGTGCTTTGAACCAGTTAAAGATTTATATTTATTTACCCGTACATGAGTGTTGAAAGCATTATATTCTAGAAACAATAGATAAGATGATCCTTTTGATGGACTGATTAAGGTTTGGACCCAGCTCTCCAGATAGGAGTATAGAGCTGGGAGTCGCCCGCAGTTGCTCCTTGTTCCTCCTCTTTGGCGAAGTAACTTTCTCTCATATTGTACATTTTTGTTATTAAGGGCCAGTGCCCATTTTTTAAAACAGAACATAGTTACAACAACACTATAAGTGTAAACGTTGCAATGAAAGAAAACATCATTAGTATAAAAGAAAGCAAAATCAGGAGAAATATGGACATAGATAAACAGCATGGTAGTCAGCACAATTCAAAAACATAAATCAACATAAACCTGCACATCATTGCATGACATTATAGGGTTGATTTACTAAAACTGGGGAGTGCAAAATCTGGTGCAGTTCTGCATAGAAACCAATCAGCTTCCAGGTTATATTGCCAAAGCTTAATTGAAGAAGCTGAAGTTAGAAGCTGATTGGCTACCGTGCACAGATGCACCAGATTTTGCACTCTCCAGTTTTAGTAAATCAACCCCTATTTGTCAAAGGCATGTTACCTGGAGAAGTGTCTGGACTATATAAGGGGGGGGGGGGGGGGGGAAGGAAGTGTACCAAAGGGAGAATGGTCCTATAGCTCCCAAATAGAGTGAAAGTGACCTGAGAGTTCACTCACTAGAGCTGTAAGATATTCCCTGATTTCAGAATTTGCTCTTAAAAGATGATTTAGCGTGGGATCATCTACTGATTTCCAGAGTCATGGTATCACCCTTCTAGTGGCCATCAGAATATGCACTCCCAACCTCTTAGATTGCTTGGGGATAACCTAAAGGGTAGCCCCAAAAGATATTGTAGCGGGTCTAGGGGGAGGGTAACACTGAGTACTTGTTCCAATACCTTTCTAACCGTAACCCAATAACACACAATCTGTGGACAAAACCAAAAAATGTGTGCCAATGTACCTACCCCTTCCATACATCTCCAGCACTTGTCAGACAGATTAGGGTTGATATCATGGAGCACTACAGGGTCTTGTACCAATGCATGAACATTTTATATAAGTTTTCTTTATATACAACACGAGAGGTCTTAGCAACTGAATCCCATATCACCTGCCAACATTTCAAAGAAATTGAGCATTGATGTTCATCCTCCCATCTCTTCATATAACAGTGAGGCCTCTCAACAAGAGAGTCTTTATTGAGAAGCAGTTTATATAGAGAGGTGAGAAGATGTTGTTGGGAGGGACCTTTAATAGCTATCCTCTTGAAGTCTGTGGGGAGATCTAGCGTTAAAGAGGAATTCAAGGAGTGGAGGAAATGATGGAACTGTAAATAGGTGTATCTGGCCTTTACAGGTATTGTGGATTTCCAGGCCCTAATCTCCTCAAATGACAGAATAGAATTTTCAACACCAGCGCATCAGTCCAATCGTCACAGTACCAGTCACTGTTCAGCTGTCGCAATCAGGAACCATATAACCATTTTGTGCATTTCTCTGGGATTCTACAGAGGCTACAAATACAGTTTTACATGTAGATGGAGCCTACATTGTGTCCAATCAGAAGGAGGTATTTCTCTCTCTCTGCAACTAATATTTTAGCTTTTATGAGAGATTAAATAGATTCCCAGGATCTCTGGATAGAAATCAGAGCTGGAAGAACTTTCGGAGCCCCCTCCTGGTTCCCTGCGGTTTCCCAAAGCCAAATTGGCTAGAGCTCTTCTTTTAGATTTCAGAAGGGTGACAAACTCTGGCTACATACTGTAGGTGACAATGTTTTATTGGCATCCAGGTAACCTCTAGCCTAAAAGCTGCTCTGTCCTTTCAGATGCTAATTGGTGAACATATGTCTCTGACTGAATACTGAACACTTATCTGTAATAACATGGAACTAAACAAGATCTACAATTACATATTTATACTGATCACATCTCAACTATCCGAATCTTACATTTATGTTACATATGTAAACTAAGTTGATCGTACGTCTAGTGTTGTCCCCTGGCTGTCTCGCTAAGACAAATCCCACCTGATCTTTATGGATAATTCTGGGGAGCAAAGGAGCCAAACGATTTGCTAAGAGTTTAATAAAAATGTTATAATCCGTGTTTAATAATGCTATAGGCCTGTAGTTAGCTGGGGTCATTAGGCTTTGCCTGGTTTGGGAATGACTGTGATATGAGAATGTTGGAATTATGAGTGGGGTGTTTCTCTGCTCAGCAGAAAGGAGTAAAATTCCAATAGGGCGGGGCCTATATCTGCGATAAATTGCTTTTAATATGTGTATGAAAACTGGTCTGGTCCCGGCCCTTTGTGCGACGGTAGCTCCTTAACAACTGCACATAGTTCTTCCATAGTAATAGGTGCATTCAGGGTTAGTCTATCTTCCCTTTTCAATTCAGGGAGATGAAGAGCTGAGAAAAAAAAAGCGTCAAAGGAATCTTTATGGAAAGGGGGTGTATGTCTGGTGATAGGCAGTTATAAAGCTTATGATAGAAGTCTCTGAACACTTGGGCTATCTGTTGGGGCAAAAAGTAGGGGAGCCACAGGCGTCCCTAGGGTAGGTGTCACCCGGTGTGGTAACACTTGGTGACACCCCCTCCGACGATTCTCGCAGAATGGATCGGATCTGCGGATTGAGCATAATGGATCGGACTCCGATCCATTATGCTCAATCTGCAGATCCGATGCATCCTGCGGGGATTGTCAGCTTTCTTTACAACTTACCTTTTCTTGGAGTGGGTCCGGTGTCACCCCATATAGGTTGCATGCCGATGAGGATCGTTGGCATGCAACCTATACGGGGTGACACCGGACCCACTCCAAGAAAAGGTAAGTTGTAAAGAAAGCCGAGGCTCCCCACAGGATGCATCGGATCTGCAGATTGAGCATAATGGATCGGAGTCGGATCCATCCTGCGGGGATCGTCGACTTGCTTTACAACTTACCTTTTTGTGGAGCAGGACCGGTGTCACCCCGTGCGGTCGGTGTCACCTGGTGTGGACTGCACCCCCCACACCTGCCTCGGAACACCACTGAGGGGAGCCATCTGCCTGAAACAGAAATTCAGGAGTAGAAGTTATCGATTGTGCTTTCAGTTTATTAACCAACATCCTATGAGATTTATTAGCATATTGATAAAACTTTAGTTTCCATCCATAGCAGTTTCTTTGCTATAGAGCTAGCCTCAAGTGTCTTAAGTTGATCTTTAAGTTGTACCACTAATCGAAGTTTAGGCAAAGAGGGCGAATCTATAAGTTTTTTTCCGCTTGAGATAATTGGTTCATAAGGTCAGTTTTCTGGTGAAGCATGGATTTCTTAAGACAAGAGCTTTCCATTATAAAGCGACCCCTAATAAATGCTTTGTAGGCTTCCCACAGAGTTGAGGATGCTGAAACAGATCCTGTATTAAGTTAAAAAAATGAATGCAATGCTTTTGAAATGGAAGCGCTGACATCCGCATGACTGTTTCCACAACTTGTTAGGAGTGTTGTCTGCTCTGGTTTGGGTAGGGGTAGTGCTAAGGCTTCATCCGGGAGAGGAGGTAGGCCTAAAGTTACGCAGAAACACTTCTCCTTCTTGAAGATCTCTGATTGTGTGTTGAGTGCCATCCTTGGTTACTGTTAATCTGAACGGAAAGCCCCATCTGTATATAATGCGATGCTTCTGTAGGTGGAGAGTAAGTGGGAGAAGTGTACATCTCTTAGACAATGTGATAGGGGAAAGATCACTATAGATTTGAATTTTTTTCCCTGTGAAATCAACCGAGGCGAATTCAGCAAAGACTCCTTGCTATCATAGTAATGAAACCAGACGATGATGTCTCTTGGTCTCGCACTCAGTGGAGGTTTCAGGGCAAGAGAGCGGTGGGCCCTGTCCATTCGCCAATCTATGTCCAGAACCGCCGTGGCCAATGCAGTGAACAGACCCTGCAGATAATCTTGGAGATCAGCTTCTCCTACAGATTCCGGAACGCCGCGTATTCAGAGATTCTGTCTCCGCTCCCCATTCTCCAAATCTTCTTGAAGGGATTGTAACTGGGACATCTGTTGTTTCAAAATGTGATTATCTTCCTCCAGTTTGTACATACTGCACCAGATCATCAAATTTGGTTTCTAGGTGGTCCGTACGTTCTTCCATCAATACTATCTCCCCTCTGAGTTCCTGTGCTATTTTCCCCACTGCCGCAGATCTAGTATGGGACAGACTCTGCAGAAGGCCATGAAACTTATCATCCAGGATGTCTGCTGTGGGATATGGGATAGGGGAAGGGGGAGACAAAACAGAGTGGTGAGTTACCTCCGCCTCATGACCCGACGGATCATCCGGTTCTGCCATCAAGGTTGCGTGATCACTCAAGGCCGAGGATACATACTTATCCATATGTGTAGGTTGCAACTGCTTGGCGGGTGATGGAGGGTACTTCTGACACCCGATTTTTTCTCATGGGGATCTGTAAATGATACTGAGTCCGGTACTGATGCTCCTCTCCAGAAATTAGCAAACGTGAGCTCTGGAGGAGCTGGAAGAGAGAGCGGTGAAGCAGAGTGGGATTAGTATGTGACCGCTATCTTCAGCCTCCACACATGTGCCCCCAAGTTTCATGTTTTTAATGATGTGTCATGTTAATTGTATACTATGTTATCCCTGATTCAAGTCAAATTCTTTATTGTTATCAGCTGTTACATAATATTTAAAGCTGTTCTTGACAAATGAAAATCAGTAATGACTAAGCATGTATTGGTGTGAAACGTGTCTACTGTTCCTCTGTCCTGGAGCTGTCATGTTTTTACTACATTGTGTGTAAAGGATTCCAACAAAGGATTTTATCCACTACATCACTGCTTGTGTGGCCAACCACTTTGTCTTCATACTGCACCTGTGACCACGGATTGAGTCGGCACCTACGTGTCTGTGGACGGGTCATACAGATTCGGCACTCACCTGGAGAGATCTTTTCGTTTTTCCTGTCAGCAACAGACGAGCGCATCCAAGAGACCAAGCCGGGGTCACTACACAGAAAATCAATCCAAGGAAACAACAGGCAGGACGAGGAATAGCAAGAAGGAGCTGAGAGACAAATGAGAATATTGCTCAGCCAATGGGAGATGATCTCACCATGACTTTCATCATGAAGGAGATGAGGAAGTCACTGAAGGTGACCATAGATCCATGGAAATTCAGCTGGTTCAGCAGGGATCGCTCACATTTCCATCCATGTGTGGCCACTGCCGGATAAAAACCACTCCCCCAGTGGCTGCAGCCAATAGCTTCAGTGCTGATCTGTGTATTCTAAGAGTGGAGGAGTCCCCCCATTGTCAGAATACAAGAGTGCAGCAGGGAGGATTCCCCAATCCACTATGATTTTGGTGCACACAAAATAGGACAGCGCTGTGACACATAATGCTCTTCTAGATGACAGGGAATTCATCTAGAAGAATTCATCTCTTCCTACAACCTAGGATTGCCTCTACCTCAAACTCCTCTTCTCCGTCGATGTCTACCGCCTCTGGAGGTTTAGACCTCCGATCCGGAAAGGGGTCTGGTGTCGCCAGCTTCAATAGTGACACATGGAAGACCGGATGAATTCTAAAGGATTCGGGGAGCGTGAGTTCGTACACCACCTCATAGACTTTACATTTTACCTGAAATGGACCCAGGAATTTAGGTGCCAGTTTCTTTGATGGACAGGACATTTTAAGATTTGTTGTGGCTAACCAGACCTGGTCCCCGGGTGCAAGCTTAATTCTCCCCTTCTCCTCCTATCAAAGGCCCTCTTATTGTCCTCCTGGGCTTTGGTCATCGCCTCTTGCAGAACCTTGCTATTATTAAAAAAAACTTAACATGTCCTGCGTGGCCGGGACCGTGACTTCCGGAATCAGATCCGGTAAGAATACGGGGTGGAATCCATAATTCACGAAAAATGGTGATTGCTTTGTAGCCGAATGACTCGCGTTGTTATACGCAAATTCCGCTAGTGGCAGGAGGGACAACCAGTCGTCTTGGAGGAAGGTGGTATAGCACCTGAGGTACTGCTCCAAGGTCTGATTCGTTCGCTCCATCTGGCCATTGGTTTGTGGGTGGTATGCCGAGGAGAACAACAGCTTAATCCCGAGCGTTTCACATAGAGCCTTCCAAAATCTAGATGTGAACTGAACCCCCCTGTCTGACACAATATCCTTAGGAATCCCATGGAGTCTCACTAACTCCCTGATAAAAACCTGGGCTGTTTCAGAGACTGTAGGTGTGTCTTTTAAGGGTACAAAATGGGCCATTTTGGACAAACGGTCCACGATCACAAAGATCGCCGTATGGTCCCGAGAGGGTGGAAGTTCCACAATAAAATCGATGGAGATCATATTCCATGGTCTGTCAGGAATTGGTAATGGGCGTAATAGGCCCCAGGCCTTGCTCCTAGTAGGCTTATTCCTTTGGCAAACGGTGCAAGTCTTAACATATGACTCGCAATCCTTGGCCATATTGGGCCACTAAAATGTACGCTGCAACAGTTCCAGGGTCTTGCATACCCCGAAATGCCCTGCTAATGGGTGGTCATGGCAATATCCAAGTACCATAGTACGGGCTTTCTTGGGAACCACAATCTGATTTTCTTTCCAAAGAAGCCCCTCCCTATTCAATAAGGGGATACCGGGTGGACCTGGCATACCTACGGATGCGGTCTGCAGTCTAGAGTGGAGGTCAGATTGTAGGGCCAGAAAATTTCCCGAGGACAGAATGGTGTCAGGTTTGGGAGTCTCGTCAGGGTCCCCGAACATGCGGGAGAGCGCATCGGGCTTAGTATTTTTTGACCCTGGCCTATAGGTGATGTGAAAGACAAATCGCAAAAAGAAGAGTGCCCACCTGGCCTGACGTGGTCTTTGGCACTTGGCTGTCCTCAAATATTCTAGATTCTTGTGGTCAGTAAATATTAATATTGGGTGTAAGGCCCCCTCTTGTAAATACCTCCATTCCTCTAGTGCTACTTTAATCGCCAGAAGCTCCCAGTCCCCGATATCGTAATTCCTTTCTGCTGAAGTCAGTTTCCTAGAGAAAAGGGCCACTGGGTGCATGAGCTCCTTAATGCCCTTCCTCTGCGACAGAATTGCCCCAACTGCGTTCTCAGACGCATCTACCTCCAGGATATAGGGTAATGATGTGTCAGGATGGGTCAGAATAGGGGCTTCAGTGAACAACTTCTTTAAGGATATGAAGGCTTCCTGCGCTTCCGGCGTCCACTGAAAATGGACCCCCTGTCTGGTCAACTGGGTGATTGGGGAAACTTTCTATAGAAGTTTGCGAAGCCAATGAAGCATTGGACCGCCATTTTGTCAGTAGGTACTGGCCAATCCAAAATAGCCAAGACCTTTTGAGGATCCATGGCTATTCCCGTGGTGGAGATGGTCAGACCCAAAAAAGAGATACTATGCTGTTCAAAACAGCACTTGTCTGCCTTGGCATATAGGCCGTGTTGGCGGAGCCGCTCCAACACGCACCTCACATGACCTCTATGGACCTCAAATGACGGGGAAAAGATCAGGATGTAGTCCAGGTAGACGACAACAAAGATGTCCAGATAGTCCCTGAACACGTCGTTTATGAAGTGCTGGAAGGTGGCAGGCGCATTACAAAGGCCGAATGGCATGACCAAATATTCAAAATGCCCGAACCTGGTACGGAATGCTGTTTTCCATTCGTCCCCCTCTCTGATACGGACTAGATTGTATGCACCCCTCAAATCCAGCTTAGTAAAGACGGAAGCTTACTTCAATCTTTGAAAAAGTTCAGGGACCAGAGGTAGCGGGTAACGATTTTTGACAGTCACTTTATTCATTGCTCAGTAGTCTACACAGGGTCGTAAGGATTTATCTTTCTTCTCCACAAAGAAAATGCCAGCCCCAGCTGGTGATGTGGAGGGCCGAATAAACCCCTTGCGGAGGCTCTCGTCTATATATTCCTTTAGAGCCCCTAACTCCCGTTCGGACAAAGAGAATATTCTCCCAAATGGTATTTCCAAACCTGGGAGAAGATCAAATCGGGCAGTCATATGTTCGGTGCGGGGGGCAGGACATGTCCTGCCCCCCGCTTGCTAAACATGCCCAAGTAGCTGTGGTAGGCCAAAAGAATGATTTGGGCCAGTCCTGCATCTGCATCCAGACATAGCAAGGCCTGCGGCGCCGGGGGCATTCTAGGGAGGCAATGCTGCTGGCAATAGGGTGACTGGAAACAAATTGATCCCGCCTTCCAATCAATCTGTGGGTCGTGGGCTTGTAACCAAGGGAGTCCCAGGATAACCGGGAACAGAGGGGATGCAATGGCATCCAGGCGGAGGAACTCTTGGTGATGGTTTGCTACTGTAGTGCAAATAGGTGGGGTTTCATGGTCCACCACCCCTGACCGAATACAGGAACCGTCAGCTAAAAATATATTTAACTCCACCTCTTTTGTCTGTAAGGGGATCTGCTGCTGAGCTGCAAAGTCAAGATCTATAAAGCAGCTACATGCTCCAGAGTCCACAATTGCCGTGGTTACCACAGTTCTCCCCGGCAGCTGAAGTGAAATAGGCACTGCTAAATAACTGATGTTGCTTCTATTTTTACAAGTAACCGTAGAAAACACAGCAGAGCACTTACCCATCTTGGCTGGACAGGTACGCACTATATGGCCTGCTCCCCCACATTAGAGGCACAGACGGTTTACCTGACGCCTCTGACGTTCCTCAAGCGCAAGTGGTGGCTGAATACTTCCCGATAACCCAAATCCAGATGTATCCGCAACCTCCTGATTCTGGTTGACCCATAGTGACTTAGGCTGGGCTGCAGCATGAGGTGATATCCAGGTTGGTCTCTGATCTTGGTTGGACCTTTCCTGCCTGCGCTCCCACAACCGGCGGTCAATCTGAATACATAAGGTTATCAGGCCCTCAAGAGTATCGGGTATGTCTACTCGGGCCAACTCGTCCTTCAATGTTTCAGCTAAACCCATGCGGAACTGGTGATGCAGGGCCACCTCGTTCCATTGGGTGTCACTACCCCAACACCTGAATTCGGCTGCGTAGTCCTCCACTGCTCGGTGACCTTGCCTCAGTGTATGTAGGGACATCTCGGCCGTTGCGGCCTGTTGTGGGTCATCGTACAAAAGCGCCATTGCTTTAAAAAATAACGTTACCGTTTCTAACTGTGGGTCTCGGGTCTCTAGTAGTTGGTGGGCCCAGTTTTGGGGTTCATCCTGTAATAAGGAAATAATGAACCCGACCCTCGCGGTTTCTGACAAAAACGTTCGAGGCTGGAGGTCGAAGTATAACTGACAGGAAGTACGGAAACTCCTGAATTTACCTCGATCCCCGTTAAAACGTTCCGGTATGGGGACACAGTGTTCCGGTGCAGGTAATGAAACTAGTACTCCCCCAGAGGTGTCCCCAGACTGTCTGGTAGGTGTGGCTAAAGTCTGTATGTGGTCACCCAATTCTGTATAACCCTCCTGCAGGGCCCTAACCCCCTCTGTGAGGGTTACCAAATGTTGACGTATGTCATCCAGAGGGGAAGTTCCCCTTCCAGGCTCAGTCATAGCCGCAAGGTACTGTCAGGCACCGCCCAGCGGAATCTCTAGTCATCCACAGAACGGGATTCCCCAGGACACGGAGTCTAAGTCCCAGTCTGCCTTTTCACCAGAGCCCCTGATGGTGGGGATGGACTTGGTGCGAGACTGAAACCAGGTCACGACCCCTGAGTGCACCCAACTGTGGTAGAGGGGTCCCGCCGAGGGTACGTGCCGGGGGGGGGGGGGGGTGAGCCTGCTGTGAAGAGGCTGACAAGTCCAGGTCCCGAGCGGGATGGATGGATGACAGTCAGGAATGAGCATAGTCAGACTAGCCAGGTCGGTAACGGTGGAGGCAGGTAGGTACCAAACAGTAGACAGAGAGCAGCCGGGCCACGAGCCAAGGTTCAGCAACGGGAGGTCCAATAGTAATATAACAACAGGCAGGAGAGTAGTCAGGGACGAGCCGGGGGTCAGAGCAGGAGAAGGTCAACACAAATCAGGACAAGCAGGATCGGCAACAGGACCACACTTCAGAACACGGGTACAGGAACTAGACCTTGCGGCAACCTAGTCTCCATCTGGCCAGTTTAAATAGTGCGCCCTGCACCGTCATTGGTGCAATTGTCGACGCCCAGGTCCTAGTGCCTGCACATTAGTGCACCTAGGCAATCTGTGTATGTGCAGACCTGTGCGCCGCTGCGAGACCCGCAGTCCCTGACAGGAATCCTTCCCTTTGTTACAGCAGCAGTACGCTAGAAGGTTTTTGTAGGTTTGGAGTTGTTACACATAGCGCGGGTTTTATCCATTTATAGTGATGACATCATTGCCCAAATCTGGGGGTCACCAGCCATTTCCACCCTTTACTCCCAGCTGGGGGGCTTTGTATCCATATACCAGATGTTCTACAGGACTAAATCTGCAATCAATGTTACTGCAAAATCAAAGGGGCCAAAATCCCTCCCCCGAGCAGTCATATATTTCTGTCCCCCTTGGTGGGAGTGGAGGTGACCCCTCTATAAGGATCTACAGTCCATACACACCCAGCACAAGGCCGGGGTCACACTACCAGACGCTTCTCGGGGCTGCAGTTCCTCTGAGCTCCACAAGGTGGTGATCTCACTTCTACCCACACAGAAAGTCTCTATGGAAGACAGACAGGAAGTGATGTCAGGTACAGACAGGAAGTATAGAGGAGACGTTGCTGGAAGTAGCAGCAGAGGAGGTAATAAGATGTTATTTCCTATTTACACCCAGTAACCCCCCCCCCCCGTCATGTCTGTCCTCTTCCTCCATAGTCACGTTTGTCCTCTTCCTCCTTAGTCATATCCGTCCTCTTCCTCCATAGTCACTGTGACATCTTTTATGTCCAGCAGATGATGATACACACATATATAGTGTGGGAACCCAGATGAACCCCTTCAGGGGCAGAACATTCCCCCACTTCCGGGGCCGGAACATTCTCCTCATTGTGGAGATAAATTCTAGTAATATGGTCCTCTAAACAAACAGCACTGACAATAAATAGACAAGACAAGGACCATCCTGACCATACATGGCCTACAAAGGACAATGATGACACTACACAGGCAGCCAATGGGCAATCATTACACTATGCAGCCAACACAATGATGGAGTGCCGGGGTCAGGAGTATGGAGCATAGAGCCCCTTACATTGCTGCTCAGGAGGAAGAAAACATTCCCCAGCCGGCCATGAAGAATATGTTCCATCATTGGTGTCAGAGGGAGGGAAATACTGAGGGGTCTGAGGGAAGTAGAGGAGCTGAGGGGTCTCTCAGGCAGTACTGAGGATGAGGAACTTTGGGGCCTCTGAGGGGGTAGTGAAGCCCAAGGCTCTGAGGAGGTAGAGTAGTTGAAGAACTCTGGGCCCTTGGCGGGCACTCTTCTTAGAGGAGATCTGTTTCTGCAGCATTACCTAAAAGGTAGTCAGGGGTCAGTGCTATACATCTTCAGGAGACAGTCCAATACCTCCCATGACACAGGCTGTCAGGGATCCCCTCGATCCCCGCCGCGATGGTCCTGGCGCAGGCGCAGTGCACCGCCCTGTGCAGGGACATGGGCACTAGGTCCGGGCCGGCCGCGGCGTTCGAGTTCGCGCATGCGCAGTAGAAGCCGCGGCCGCCCGCTGGGCACCAATGGCAGCGCAGGGCGGGATATTTAAATGTCCCTGAGCTGTCATTTCAGTGCCTTCTGGTCTTACTTGTATCCTGCGAATCTGTACCTGTGCCTAGTAAGTTATTTGACCCGGACTGCTCTTGACCTGCTGATTTCTCCTGCCCAGACCCTTGCTTTGCCTGACCTCTCTTCTGAATGCCCCTCATTAGATCTGACCTGCTGTTGCTGACCTGGCGTGTGACCCGACGATTCTCTGTCGGCTCCCTTGTACCATATCGTCCTCTACGTTACCAACTCGGCCCGTCTGACTTCGCACTTGCTCAGCCATCCATCCCATCGGGGTCACCCGACCTCCTCACATCTGGCTCTCCCTGGTTGGAGCCCCTGGCGGACACCCCTACCACTGACAGGTGTGCTCAGTAGTGGCGACCTGGTCCCGGGGTACTCCAAGTCCATCCCCACCATCAGGGGCTCTGGTGAACAAGTACCCTGGGGCTTAGACTCCGCGCTCTGGGCACGCCTGACCAGTGGAGTGCTAGTGGTGCCGCTCGGCGGTCCCTCACACAGGCTCTGGCAGTGCCCGGTGCTGGAATTCAGAGCCCCAGGAACCCACCACCACTCTGTACAATGTCCTGAATACCAGAAAATACTTGGCAACCAAGAGAACCCCCCATTGTCCTCCTACCCACACTGAGCTGCCATTGGAGGGAAGAGAACGGACTCCTCTCCCATAGCTCTATACTCTACCAGCACCATCCTCCTGCTATCCAATCCTTTCTCTTATTGCAGAGAGTGACAGCGACATCACTCCTGTCAGTGAGCAGGCTGCCGGAGATTAGAGCCTTACAGCCGGAGTTCTTCCAATTATCCTGATTATCCAGCAACTCCATCCAAAAGTCATCAAGTTCCCCTTCCTGGACCTCATGATGAGCTGACATTGACCTCACAGCACTGCCTCAGAGCAAACAAGTCATAGGAAGGATCATATTTATCATTCCTTGTCTGCAGATCTAATACTAATCAAAAGCAGTTCAGAAACTAAACAAACCCAACAAAGAAAATAGAATTTCTGATCTGACAGGACAAGAGGGTCTCGGGACCTCAAATATGCATCAAACACTAAACAGTCCAAACTAAATGTGTTTCCAGGAGGACAGAAGTTCTGAACTGGTTCCCACCCGGCCTATTGTACAATGACGGCCGGACAGGACCTCTCTCCTTCTGGAAGGACGTTATATGGCATCTTCCCACTCTTGCTGCACAGGTAGAAGGGGGGCGCAGCATGGTGATTGGTGGTGAGCTGTGTCCCTTGGACACAGTGCATCAGTGATCAGGGAGAGCCAATGATCTTGGCTCTTTACCATGTGATTAACTGTATCCAATCACAGCTGATTGCATGTAAACAAAAGCCGGTTATCAGCATTTCCTCTCCTCAGCGCTGTCACTGTCTGAGGAAAGGAAAGGAAAAACAATAACTGGCTTTCCTGT
Organism: Staurois parvus; assembly: GCF_062004578.1. Taxonomy (NCBI): domain Eukaryota; kingdom Metazoa; phylum Chordata; class Amphibia; order Anura; family Ranidae; genus Staurois; species Staurois parvus. The sequence continues at coordinate 2,953,450 of NW_028318017.1, forward strand.
GACAGGGGAAATTACTGATTATTAGTGCCCACCAGTGCAGCCCCATCAGTGCAGCATATCAGTGCCCATTAGTGCAGCCCCATCAGTGCCGCATATCAGTGCCCACCAGTGTAGCCCCATCAGTGCAGCATATCAGTGCCCATCAGTACAGCCCCATCAGTGCAGCATATCAGTGCCCATCAGTACAGCCCCATCAGTGCAGCATATCAGTGCCCATCAGTACAGCCCCATCAGTACCACATATCAGTGCCCACCAGTGTAGCCCCATCAGTGCAGCATATCAGTGCCCATCAGTGCAGCCCCATCAATGCAGCATATCAGTGCCCATTAGTGAAGCCCCATCAGTGCAGCATATCAGTGCCCATCAGTGTGGCATATTAGTGCAGCATATCAGTGACCATTAGTGCAGCATATCAGTGCCACCTATGAGTGCCTCTTCATCAATGCAGCTACTTCAGTGCCCATCAATGAAGGAGAAAAATAACTTTTTTGCTAAATTTTATAACAAACGAAGAAAATAGTTTTTTTCTTGTTTTGTTTGTTTAGCAATAAATGAACCCCCCTTAGTGGTGAATAAATACTGCACCACCAAATGAAAGCTCTGTCTGTCTAAAAAATGATACAAATGTCATTTGGGTTCAGTGTTGCATGACCACGCAAGGCCACGGGAGGAAACGGAGGTGACACCGGGTTAGGACAGGAAGGGGAAGTGGGCTCGGAGATATGGAGACACACAGTATAAATAAGACCATCTACCACCACCAGCCAATCCTCTTAGAGCCCCCTAGAGGAGGGGAAATGCGTCAGTGACGTCTGCGGTGATGTAATTCCCGAATGGTGGGACTCATGTGGATGGGCCACTTTCAGTCGGACATTTTGCTTGTATATTATGTACAAATGTGAGTGTATATGGTTTGCTGTAAAGGAAGTTTGTAATAAATGGAATGACACCATGTGGGTGATTGTTGTTATCTCCTCCCTGCATACATCATGAGATGAACCATCAGTTGTATGATATATTGGGGGGGAATTGTACACAATCATCCAGGAGGACTACAAGCTCCAGACTAACCAGGACCATGACACAGCACATAGGACTTTTATTCCAGTGTAAGAGTCCACATTCTGTGGGGGAGAGGGGAGCACTGGAGGGGGGGGGACTGGAGGGGGGCACTGGAGGGGGAGCACGGGATCTGCACTTTGATGAAAGGAGAAGCACAAGGCACTTTATTCCGCACGGTTGGTTGGCGCAGTGTGATTGGAGGAGCACAAGGCACATTATTCCGCACGGTCGGTTGGCGCAGTGTGATTGGAGGAGCACAAGGCACTTTATTCCGCACGGTCGGTTGGCGCAGTGTGATTGGAGAGGCACAAGCACATCAACTGATATAAAAGAACTATTAATATTGATGATTTTATTTTTCTATTCAGTATTTCTGAGGGATTTATATTGAATTTGGATGGATTTTCATGCAGTTGGACACGTTGGGAATGGGACACAATTTTTGCACAGACTAGGCAGCGCCTAGAATAGTACTGTATATGACCGCACAATTGTCATCCAAACTGCGACAGCACTGACATCTGAAAAGTGACCTGGTCAGGAAGGGGGTGGAAGTGTCCGGTATTGAGGTGGTTAGATGTCCAGCAACCCTCCTATTCCCCCCTCACATCCACATCCTATTATTGTGTGACCAATACCATCCAAATACACTCACTGGCCACCCTATCAGGTCCACCTGTTCAATTGCTGGGTAACACAAACTGCTAATCAGCCAATCACATGGCAGCAACTCAATGCATTTAGGCATCTAGACGTGGTGAAGACAACTTGCTGAAGTTCAAACTGAGCATCAGAATGGGGAAGAAAGGGGATTTAGGTGACTTTGAATGTGGTGTGGTTGTTGTTGCCAGGCAGGCTGGTCTGCATATTTAAAAAACTGCTAATCTACTGGGAATTTCACCCACATCTATCTGTAGGGTTTCCAAAGAATGGTCCAAAAAAGAGAAAATCTCCAGTGAGCATCAGTTGTGTGAAGGAAAATGCCTTGTTGATGTCAGAGGAGAATGGGCAGACTGGTTGATGCGACATTCAGATGGTAGGGTCAGAATTTGGCATAAACAACATGAAAGCATGGATCCATCCTGCCTTGTATCAACGGTTCAGGCTGGTGGTGGTGGTGTCATGGTGGGGGGGAGATTTTCTTGGCACTAGCAAGGTGGACCTAATAAAGTGGCCGGTGAGTGTAATTCTTACTTTCATTTCCCAAAGTTATCCGTCTACAAGGAGACCTGTATAGATCACATGATGGCACCAATGAGGATGGAGGAGGACCGGAGTCACATGACTGAGAAGATACTAAACCTCACCCTGGAGATCATCTACCTGCTGACCGGAGAGGTGAGGAGGATTCTGGGAGGTCACATGACATCACTCTTGTCTCTATTTACTTCCATACTGGGCACTTTTACCCCCTTCCTGCCCAGGCCAGTTTTCAGGTTTCAGCGCTCTCACACTTTGAATGACAATTGCGCGGTCATACAACATTGTACCCAAACTAAAATTTTATCATTTTCTTCACACAACTAGAGCTTTCTTTTGGTGGTATTTAATCACCGCTGGGGTTTTTATTTTTTTGCTAAATTTACAAAAAAAGACTGAAAATTTTGAAAAACAAAAAACACGTTTTTCTTTGTTTCTGCTATAAAAGTTTGCAAATAAATAATTGTTCTTCATAAATTTAGGCCGAGATGTATTCTGCTACATGTCTTTGGTGAAAATAACCCAAATCAGTATTTATGATTTAGTATGTAGGAAAGTTATAGAGTTCACAAACTATGGGAGATATCTGAAAATCAATCAATCCTGAAGTACTGACTGCCAATCTAATTTCTTGAGGGCCAAAAATGTCAGAACAGTACAGATATCCCCAAATGTCAGGACAGTACAGATATTCCCCAAATGTCAGGACGGTACAGATACCCCCCAAATGTCAGGACAGTACAGATATTCCCCAAATGTCAGGACGGTACAGATACCCCCCAAATGTCAGGACGGTACAGATACCCCCCAAATGTCAGGACAGTACAGATATCCCCAAATGTCAGAACAGGACAGATATCCCCCAAATGTCAGGACAGTACAGATATTCCCCAAATGTCAGGACGGTACAGATACCCCCCAAATGTCAGGACGGTACAGATACCCCCCAAATGTCAGGACGGTACAGATACCCCCCAAATGTCAGGACAGTACAGATATCCCCAAATGTCAGGACAATACAGATATCCCCCAAATGTCAGAACAGTACAGATATCCCCCAAATGTCAGGACAGTACAGATATCCCCCAAATGTCAGGACGGTACAGATATCCCCCAAATGTCAGCACGGTACAGATATCCCCCAAATGTCAGAACAGTACAGATATCCCCCAAATGTCAGGACAGTACAGATATCCCCCAAATGTCAGGACAGGACAGATATCCCCCAAATGTCAGAACGGTACAGATATCCCCCAAATGTCAGGACAGTACAGATATCCCCCAAATGTCAGGACAGTACCGATATCCCCCAAATGTCAGGACAGTACAGATATCCCCCAAATGTCAGAACAGTACAGATATCCCCCAAATGTCAGCACGGTACAGATATCCCCCAAATGTCAGAACGGTACAGATATCCCCCAAATGTCAGCACAGTACAGATATCCCCCAAATGTCAGAATAGTACAGATATCCCCCAAATGTCAGAACGGTACAGATATCCCCCAAATGTCAGCACAGTACAGATATCCCCCAAATGTCATAACGGTACAGATATCCCCCAAATGTCAGGACAGTACCGATATCCCCCAAATGTCAGGACAGTACAGATATCCCCCAAATGTCAGAACAGTACAGATATCCCCCAAATGTCAGCACGGTACAGATATCCCCCAAATGTCAGAACGGTACAGATATCCCCCAAATGTCAGAACGGTACAGATATCCCCCAAATGTCAGCACAGTACAGATATCCCCCAAATGTCAGAATAGTACAGATATCCCCCAAATGTCAGAACGGTACAGATATCCCCCAAATGTCAGAATAGTACAGATATCCCCCAAATGACCCCTTTTTGCAAAGTAGACAGTCTGACGTATTTCATAAGAGGAATGGCGAGTTTTTTGAAGTTGCAATTTTTTTGTCATAATTTTTCAGAAATTGAAATTAAATAAATTATTTTCACAATTTTTTTTACATATTGTCACCAGTGCAGTACAGCGTCATCATATAACTGGCATGGCGTGATCAGGGACACTGACTGGTGACAGTACGAAAAAAAAAAATTGATAATTTTTTTAATTAAATTTTTTCTCTTTTTTTAAGTTTTTTTTTCATATTACACTATGACCAAAGTAGTATAATATTACCATAGTAACATTGTACTACTTTGGAGAAGTGATCAGTATATTTTTTTTTTACACAATTTGATTGCTTATAGCAAATAATTTTTTTTGCTATAAGCAAGCATTTAACTGAATGAAATCGATCCATTCAGGTTTTTTTGTTATGATTAGCTGTGATTGGCCCAGCCTGTGCATGTGATCACTGTGACCATTCATAGCTAGACACACTTGTATACAATAGATGGCATGAAAGGAAGCCATCCATTGTATGCAACTGTCATGTGACCTGCTGTGATTGGTCACAGCAGGTCACATGGTACTGGCAACTGTGTTGGTACACAGATCTGTCATTGTCCGTGTCCGAGGTACACGGCTGGTGACAGATCTCACCAAAACACGGTCCTGAGGGCACGCACAATGCATGATCCGGGAAGGACGTCATGTGACACCATCCCAGAGGAACGAAGTGTTTGCCCGGCTGTTCTTTGATTATAGGTCGGACGGCAACTGGTTAATAATACACAGACCTGACCGGGGAGGTGAGGAGGATTCTGGGAGGTCACATGACATCACCCTTATCTCTATTAATAAAACACAGACCTGACCGGAGAGGTGAGGAGGATTCTGGGAGGTCACATGACATCACTCTTATCTCTATTAATAAAACACAGACCTGACCGGAGAGGTGAGGAGGATTCTGGGAGGTCACATGACATCACTCTTATCTCTATTAATAAAACACAGACCTGACCAGAGAGGTGAGGAGGATTCTGGGCGGTCACATGACATCACTCTCATCTCTATTAATAAAACACAGACCTGATTGGAGAGGTGAGGAGGATTTTGGGAGGTCACATGACATAACTCTTATCTCTTAATAAAACACAGACCTGACCGGAGAGGTGAGGAGGATTCTGGGATTCTAACATGATGTTCCTATTGGTTCTTCAATACAGAGATTTCCTCTTCTGAAGTCAGGTGACCATATGACCATCACAGTGCCTCCATGTGACTCCCTAAACCCCGGGAGACATAACATGCAGAAGATTCTAGAAGTCACCAAGAAGATGATGGAGCTGCTGACAGGAGAGGTGAGCGGTGCCGGGAATTCTGGGACATTCTCCAGTAACAGACAAGGGATGTGTCTGGATGGTGACTGTATCATTGTGTGTGTCAGGTTCCTATAAGGTGTCAGGGTGTCACTGTCTATTTCTCCATGGAGGAGTGGGAGTATTTAGAAGGACACAAGGACCTCTACAAGGACGTCATGATGGACAATCAGCAGACTTTGGGTTTTGTGAAGATTGTAAGGAAGGAATTTCCCCGGAATGAGACGATATTGAAGCTCACCCTGGAGATCCTCAGCCTGCTGACTGGAGAGGTGAGTGTAATGAAGGGGTTAAATCTGACTCGGCTGTACACTGGGAGGTATTCAGAGTCACTTGAAGTCTTCTGATGTTCTGTAATCAATAACGACATCCACACAAGAACTATGAATACATAAAGTGTCCGGACTCTATGAGATTTGGTTATAGCACAAGATGGCGGCATTGGTTATAGAAGAGAGCAATCACAGCTTTAGTCCAATCAGAGAGACCCATGATTACCAGCATGCCACGCCCACTGACCACTAAATCCATGGGTGACATTTCTGGGTGGGTCAGTGAGCCTTACTAGTAAACCATTAGTGACTCTATTATATGACTTCTAGAAGGAGCTATAAATCTGACCCCATTGTCATCATATCATTGGATGGAGATGTCTGTCCTTTGCTGAGTCGGCACATTGTGGCCAATCCCTGGAGAATAAATCTAGAGCTGACCAGAGAAGTGAGGGATTATGGGAGAGCAGGGTACTGCCCAGGGGCCCCTTGATAATCTTGCATTACATTTTACCAATTTTCCGGGATAGTCAGTCAAGCTTTTTACTAAACTGTCCCAAGATGGCCGTGTCCCGGGCAGTGTCCCGGAATCTGGGCTGCGGGTACAGCAGCAGCCTGTCACTGGGCTCCATCTACAATCAGAATGACATCTCCTCCTTCTACTTTCTTCTGCTTTGCAGGAGTTCAGGAACTCTGAGACGGAGCATCTTACTGCTGCTGCTGCTTGTGTGGGCGGGATATGTACAACTCCGATCCCCATGGCCCTCCTCTCCTGTTCATCCCATGTGATCGGAGCAGTACATATCCCGCCCACACAAGCAGCAGCAGTAGTAAGATGCTCCACCTCTTCCTTAACCCCTACAAAGTGCTGGAACTGTGGGAGGAAGGTACAGGTGGGGAGATGTTATTTTGATTGTAAATTTAAAGCAGAACTCAAATCAAACCATTAATTCTCTTTGGTTTCCTGTTTGTAAGACCGATGGCTGCTCCGCCTCCTTTACTCCTAGCCACTGGTCTTGGCACATCCCTTCTGTAGTTCTTTCTGCAGGAAGCAGAGATGTCATTCAGCCCCACTTGCAGTGGTGGGCAGACAGAGACTCTCAGACACATTCAACACATACAGGCCTAGTGTACTCGCCCACATTCACCTGTAATTGATGGGAATTGTAGTTTCCTTTTACTGCAGAGGGAGGAGAGGATATGATGTCATCCCGGCTGTTACACCTCCTCCTTGGCACAGCAGATGATGTTATCTTTTGGGTTACAGAGATGAGGTCATAAAAATTAAGTTAGACTTTTCTCCACAATGGGAAGGATTTTCAACATTTTATGGACTATTTAGTGATTTGTGTAGGGGGGTGTACTATTGGGGGGTTTATTGCCTATCCCAGAGTTCTTTAACCCAGTGACAGGCTGTCAGAACAGGCAAGATCTGTGACAGCAACTTCCCTGTGTTGCTGTGCTTGAGGAGACCATTTCTACTGTATTATACATTACTGCACCCTGTAATGTACCTTCTAACCCCTCTGTACTGTACTCAGCCCTCCATCCCTCCTGTATTGTGACCTCCTGCCCCACGTAGTGTGCCCTCCTGATCCCCCTGTGCTGTGACCTCCTGATCCCCCTGTACTGTGCCCTCCTGCCCCATGTACTGTGCCCTCCTGACCCCCTTGTACTGTGCCCTCCTGATCCCCCTGTACTGTGCCCTTCTGCCCCCCCTCCCCATACTGTGCCCTCCTGCCCCTCTGTACTGTGCCATCCTACTCCCCCTGTACTGTGCCCTCCTGATCCCCCTGTACTATGCCCTTCTGCCCCCCCTCCCCATACTGTGCCCTCCTGCCCCTCTGTACTGTGCCCTCCTGATCCCCCTGTACTGTGCCCTCCTGACCCCCTTGTACAGTGACCTCCTGATCCCCCTGTACTGTGCCCTCCTGACCCCCTTGTACTGTGCCCTCCTGATCCCCCTGTACTATGCCCTTCTGCCCCCCTCCCCATACTGTGCCCTCCTGCCCCCCCCCCCCCTGTACTGTGCCCTTCTGCCCCCCTGTACTGTGCCCTCCTTCCACCTATACTGTGCATTGCTGTCCCCCATACCCTGCACTCCTCTCCCCCGTCTACTGTACTCTCTTGCTTCCCTGTGCACTTCTGCAGCAATCTACTGTGCCCTCCTGATCCCCCCCTCTACTGTGCCCTCCTGCCCCCCCTGTACTGTGCCCTCCTGATCCCCCCTCTACTGTGCCCTCCTGATCCCCCTGTACTGTGCCCTCCTGATCCCCCTGTACTGTGCTCTCCTGCCCCCCTGTACTGTGCCCTCTTGACCCCCTGTACTGTGCCCTCTTGACCCCCTGTACTGTGCCCTCCTGATCCCCCTGTACTGTGCCCTCCTGATCCCCCTGTACTGTGCCCTCCTGATCCCCCTGTACTGTGCTCTCCTGCCCCCCTGTACTGTGCCCTCCTGATCCCCCTGTACTGTGCCCTCCTGATCCCCCTGTACTCTGCCCTCCTGATCCCCCTGTACTGTGCTCTCCTGCCCCCCTGTACTGTGCCCTCCTGATCCCCCTGTACTGTGCCCTCCTGATCCCCCTGTACTCTGCCCTCCTGCCCCCCCTGTACTCTGCCCTCCTGCCCCCCCTGTACTCTGCCCTCCTTTCTCCTGTACTGTGCCCTCTTGCCTCCATGTACCCTCCTGCCCCCCTGTACAGTGCTCTCCTGCCCCCCCTGTACTGTGCCCTCCTGCCCCCCCTGTACTGCGCCTTCCTGATCCCCCTGTACTGTGCCTCTGTCCCCCCTGTACTGTGCCCTCCTGATCCTCCTGTACTGTGCCCTTCTGATCCCCTGTACTGTGCCCTCCTGATCCCCTGTACTGTGCCCTCCTGCCTCCCTGTACTGTGCCCTCCTGCCTCCCTGTACTGTGCCCTCCTGCCTCCCTGTACTGTGCCCTCCTGATTCCCCTGTACTGTGCCCTCCTGATCCCCTGTACTGTGCCCTCCTGCCTCCCTGTACTGTGCCCTCCTGCCTCCCTGTACTGTGCCCTCCTGATCCCCTGTACTGTGCCCTCCTGATCCCCTGTACTGTGCCCTCCTGCCTCCCTGTACTCTGCCCTCCTGCCTCCCTGTACTGTGCCCTCCTGATCCCCCTGTACTGAGTCCACTTGATCCCCCATGTATTGTGCCGTCCAGCCTTCCCTGTACTGTGCCCTCCCCCCTGTACTGTGCCCTCCCCCCTGTACTGTGCCCTGTGTTGATTAGATTTTGGTTTATGCCATGTTTTCTTCTTGTTTAATATTGATTATATTGAAAGTCCTAATAAATATATGTTTCATTCTATCAATTATTTATACTTTACTTTTTGAGAGTATGTGCGGAAATTTGGGCAGTCTGGTAGGGGCCCCAGTGAATGATTTCCTCCAGGGGCCCATGATGTTACATTCCTGTGGGAGAGTGAGATTTCTCTTTGTATCACACAGAACTGTACAGGAGTCATGAAGAAATCTACCGACAATGACACCAGAAGGAGATCTCATCGTATGACCACAAGATCCTCGAGAATCCAGAATCCCATCACCATCCCCCCACCTCCATCCCTGATCCCTACAAGGCAGAAGACACAGAAGATTCTAGAAGTCACCAAGAAGATGATGGAGCTGCTGACAGGAGAGGTGAGCAGTGCCGGGAATTCTGGGACATTCTCCAGTAACAGACAAGGGATGTGTCTGGATGGTGACTGTATCATTGTGTGTGTCAGGTTCCTATAAGGTGTCAGGGTGTCACTGTCTATTTCTCCATGGAGGAGTGGGAGTATTTAGAAGGACACAAGGATCTCTACAAGGACGTCATGATGGACAATCAGCCGCCCCTCACATCACCGGGTAAGAGGAGACTTTATTGTAAAGGAGAGAGCAGTACGGAGGATCCACCTAGATCCCCCATCATCTGATAAACACATAGAAACAATGGATTCAGTCTCAGGAGATGGGAGGCAGCGGTGTGGGACCTCTGCAGCTTGTCTCATGTGGACATCTAGGCCACCACTGAGTGCTGAATATTATGAGTCCTGACCCTTACACTTTATAATTTATATTGTACATTACATACTCCTGACCCCTGCACTATATACTCTATGTTGTACATTACATACTCCTGACCCCTGCACTATATACTCTATGTTGTACATTACATACTCCTGACCCCTGCACTATATACTCTATGTTGTACATTACATACTCCTGACCCTGCACTATATACTCTATGCTGTACATTACATACTCCTGACCCCTGCACTATATACTCTGTGTTGTACATTACATACTCCTGACCCCATCATTCTGATACTATACAGTCCAATCTATTGTATCTTATACAATATGTTGTACATTCCATAGTCCTGACTTCTGCTCTCCACCCTCCACCCACTGCTATACACAGTGAAGGAAATGTGTATTTGATCCCCTGCTGATGTTGAATGTTCGCCCCTCACAAAGAAATGATCGGTCCATTGCCCCGTCCATCGTCGCTTTGATGCGGTGCAGTTGTCCTGTCCCCTTAGCAGAAAAACACCCCCAAAGCAGAATGTTTCCACCACCATGTTTCACAGTTGGGATGGTGTTCTTGGGGTCATAGGCAGCATTCCTCCTCCTCCTCCAAACACGACGAGTTGAGTTGATGCCAAAGAGCTGGATTTTGGTCTCATCTGACCACAACACTTCCCACCAGTCCTCCTCTGCATCATTCCGATGTTCCGTAGCAAACTTCAGACGGGCCTGGACATGTGCTTTCTTGAGCAGAGGGACCTTGCGGGCACTGCAGGATTTCAGTCCTTGTCGGCGTAGTGTGTTACCAATTGTTTTCTTGGTGAATGTGGTCCCAGCTGCCTGGAGATCATTGACAAGATCCTCACGTGTAGTTCTGGGATGATTCCTCACTGTTCTCATGATCATTGACACTCCACGAGGTGAGATCTTGCATGGTGCACCAGACCTAGGGAGACTGACACTTGTTTTGTGTTTCTTCCATTTGTGAATGATTGCACCAACTGTTGTCACCTTCTCACCAAGCTGCTTGGCCATAGTTTGGTAGCCCAGTCCAGCCTTATGTAGGTCTACAATCTTGTCCCTGACATCCTTGGACAGCTCTTTGGTCTTTGCCATGGTGAAGAGTTTGGAATCTGATGGTTTGATTGCTCCTGTGGACAGGTGTCTTTTATACAGGTAACACAATGAGATTAGCAGCACTCCCTTTAAGAGACTGCTTCTAATCTCAGCTTGTTACCTGTATGAAAGACACCTGGTAGCCAGAAATCCTGCTGAATGATAGGGGATCAAATACTTATTTCCCTCATGAACATGCAGATCAGTCATCATTTGTTAGACGCATTTCTGCTGAATTTGTTGTTGCTATTTTGTCTCTCAGTGTTACAATACACCGAACATTCGATTTTTAGACCGATCATGTCTTTGTGAGTGGGCAAACATTAAAAATCAGCAGGGGAGCAAATACACATTTCCTTTACTGTATATAGTGGAGGGTGGAGAGCAGAAGTCAGGACTATAGAATGTACAACATATTGTATAAGATACAACAGATAGGACTGTATAGTATCATAGTATCAGAAAGATGGGGTCAGGACTATGTACTGTACAGCATAGGGTATACACATAATATGGATTCTCTTTTGTTACACCCATTTCCTACCAGCTGGAAATTTTATAACGGATAATTAACAATTTGATTTTTTACACGCTATATGTGGTTAAATACCACTGAATATAAAATTAAAGCAGCCAGCACAGTATCGCAGGTGTCAATACATAAAACTAATAAACAAAAAAGTGCAGCGCTATACATTCAAAAGTACTAATAACCATAAAAAATACATAAAAAATTATAATGTGCAAAAAAATAATAAAAAAATAATAAACAAAAAAAATGAAAGTTCAAAGAATTCCAGAAAAAATTGTGATTCCAAAAAAATATATATGCAAAATATATAAAAATAATGTTTTTAATTTTTTCATTTTCCGAAAAATTATGACAAAAAGAATACAACTTCAAAAAACTCGCCATGCCTCTTATGAAGTACGTCGGACTGTCTACTCTGCAAAAAGGGGTAATTTGGGGGATATCTGTACCGTCCTGACATTTGGGGGATATCTGTCCTGTCCTGACATTTGGGGGATATCTGTCCTGTCCTGACATTTGGGGGATATCTGTCCTGTCCTGACATTTGGGGGATATCTGTACTGTTCTGACATTTGGGGGATATCTGTACTATTCTGACATTTGGGGGATATCTGTATTGTCCTGACATTTGGGGGATATCTGTACCGTCCTGACATTTGGGGGATATCTGTCCTGTTCTGACATTTGGGGGATATCTGTCCTGTTCTGACATTTGGGGGATATCTGTTCTGTCCTGACATTTGGGGGATATCTGTACTGTCCTGACATTTGGGGGATATCTGTACCGTCCTGACATTTGGGGGATATCTGTACTGTCCTGACATTTGGGGGATATCTGTACTGTCCTGACATTTGGGGGGTATCTGTACCGTCCTGACATTTGGGGGATATCTGTACTGTTCTGACATTTGGGGGATATCTGTACTGTCCTGACATTTGGGGGATATCTGTCCTGTTCTGACATTTGGGGGATATCTGTACTGTTCTGACATTTGTAGGATATCTGTTCTGTCCTGACATTTGGGGGATATCTGTCCTGTTCTGACATTTGTAGGATATCTGTTCTGTCCTGACATTTGGGGGATATCTGTACTGTCCTGACATTTGGGGGATATCTGTACCGTCCTGACATTTGGGGGATATCTGTACTGTCCTGACATTTGGGGGATATCTGTACCGTCCTGACATTTGGGGGATATCTGTACTGTCCTGACATTTGGGGGATATCTGTACTGTCCTGACATTTGGGGGGTATCTGTACCGTCCTGACATTTGGGGGATATCTGTACTGTCCTGACATTTGGGGGATATCTGTACCGTCCTGACATTTGGGGGATATCTGTACTGTTCTGACATTTGGGGGATATCTGTACTGTCCTGACATTTGGGGGATATCTGTCCTGTTCTGACATTTGGGGGATATCTGTCCTGTTCTGACATTTGTAGGATATCTGTTCTGTCCTGACATTTGGGGGATATCTGTACTGTCCTGACATTTGGGGGATATCTGTACTGTCCTGACATTTGGGGGATATCTGTACTGTCCTGACATTTGGGGGATATCTGTACCGTCCTGACATTTGGGGGGTATCTGTACTGTCCTGACATTTGGGGGATATCTGTACCGTTCTGACATTTGGGGGATATCTGTACCGTCCTGACATTTGGGGGATATCTGTCCTGTTCTGACATTTGGGGGATATCTGTCCTGTTCTGACATTTGTAGGATATCTGTTCTGTCCTGACATTTGGGGGATATCTGTACCGTCCTGACATTTGGGGGATATCTGTACCGTCCTGACATTTGGGGGATATCTGTACCGTCCTGACATTTGGGGGGTATCTGTACCGTCCTGACATTTGGGGGGTATCTGTACCGTCCTGACATTTGGGGGATATCTGTACCGTTCTGACATTTGGGGGGTATCTGTACCGTCCTGACATTTGGGGGATATCTGTACCGTCCTGACATTTGGGGGATATCTGTACCGTCCTGACATTTGGGGGATATCTGTACTGTTCTGACATTCTTGGACCTCAAGAAATTAGATTGGCTGTCAGTACTTCAGGATTGATCAATAATCAGATCTATACCATAGTTTGTGAACTCTATAACTTCAGACTACAGACTAAATCATAAATACTAATTTGGGTTATTTTCACCAAAGACATGTAGCAGAATACATCTCGGCCTAAATTTATGAAGAACAATTATTTATTTGCAATCATCGATGTTCCTTTTCCAATAGATTATTTGTGGATATTTAGAACCATAAATAACTTCTTCCTCCCATTTGGCCATAAAGAGGTTGGCCATACTCGGGCCAAATTTTCCACCCATGGCCACCCTTTTTTGGAATCACAATTTTTTCTTGAATTATTTGAACTTTAATTTTACACTAAAGACTTTTTGTTTATTTTTTTTTGCACATTAGTGGACATTATACATTTTTATGTATTATTTTTTATGGTTCTTAGTATTTTATATCGGATGATGTGATTGGAGCACAGACTTTTACATGGTGATAATAATGTGATAACATCCTCACACTTTGGACCCTTAAACAGAAAGTGATAATGAGGGAGGAGTCAATACCCCAATGATGGTGGTCTTCAGGATCAGTCCAGTCTTCATCTTGGTTGTTCTCCCCCCATCCTCACTCTCTGACCTCTGGTGGGGCTCAGACCCGCTGTTCTTCATGACTAAATCATGGACTAAATAAGGAAGTGCAGTACTTCTTGTGTTGGGAAGATGGTGATGAGTGATAGAGGGGGTGGGGACCCTCATCCTATAATCCCCTCATCACTGTCCCTCCTATAAAATACAGTTCTGGTTGTGTCCTCACTCTCTGACTAAGGTCCATGAATAAAGAAATGACCTGGTAGGAGATCAGAGGAGCCATTTCCTAGTTCCCTTGAGGGTGGAATTGTAAGCTCCTCAGAGACCAAGCTGCCTGATGTGGGCGGAGTCCTGGTTTGGGGGAACCAATCATCTCCTGTCTAGTAATCCTCTTTGTCTTTGTATTTTAGTCCATGGCCGGGAGATGAGGAAAACCTCCGAGGATTGTCTCACTTTGTCTCCAGACTGGAAAGTAGAAGATGAGGACATCACACAGTATAGTCCAGGAGAAAACCCAGGTCCCTCCAATGTCCATCCGGCACCACCCAGTGTAGATGGACCATCGGATTCCTCGTATCCTGAGGAACTTCAGACTGTGCGGGACCGGGCCGGCCTTCCAACAGGAAAGAGCTTCTCCTGTACTGAATGCGGGAAATGTTTTCGTTCTAAATACAATCTTAATGTGCATAAAAGATCTCACACGGGGGAAAAGCCGTATTCCTGTCTTAAGTGCGGGAAATGTTTCAGTTCTAAATATAACCTTAAAGTTCATAAAAGATCTCACACAGGAGAAAAGCCATATTCCTGTCCTAAGTGCGGGAAATGTTTTGTAATAAAATCAAATCTTGTTGCACATCAAAGGCTTCACACGGGGGAAAAACCATACTCCTGTTCTGTGTGCGGGAAATGTTTTTCAGACAAGTCCTTTTATCACAGACATCAAACATCTCACATGGAGGAGAAGCCACATTCCTGTCCTGAGTGTGGGAAATGTTTTGTACAAAAATCAGAACTTGTCACACATCAGAGATTTCACACGGGAGAAAAGCCGTATTTGTGTCTTGACTGCGGGAAACGTTTTTCAAGAAAGTGCTATCTTTACATACATCAGAGATCTCACACAGGGGAGAAGCCTTATTCCTGTCCTGAGTGTGGGAAATGTTTTTCACAGAAATCCAGTTTTTCCATACATCAGAGATCTCACACAGAGGAGAAGCCGTATTCATGTCCTGAGTGCGGGAAATGTTTTTCAGTGAAGTGCAGTCTTTACAAGCATCAGAGATCTCACACGGGGGAGAAGCCATATTCTTGTCCAGTGTGTGGGAAATGTTTTTCCCAGAAGTCCAATCTTTCCGAACATCAGAGATCTCACACAAGGAAGAAACAACTTTCCTGTGCTGAGTGCGGGAAATGTTTTTTAGTGAAGTCCCATCTTTATACACACCAGAGATCCCACACAGGGGAGCAGACATATTCCTGTTCTGAGTGCGGGAAATGTTTTGTATACAAATCAGAACTTGTTATACATCAGAGATCTCACACAGGAGAGAAGCCGTATTGCTGTCCTGAGTGCGGGAAATGTTATTCACAGAAGTCCCATCTTTCCAGACATCAGAGATCTCACATGAGGGAGAAGCCACTTTCCTATCCTGAGTGAGGGAAATGTTCCTCACTGAAGTCCTGTCTTCCTTTACATCAGGGGTCCCACACAACCCTGGAGGTGTATTAGTGCCTTGAGTGCGGGAAATGTCGTCTAGATGAATGTTGCTGGACATCCCAGCTCTCATGTGGGGAAGAAGCACACCCTGATATACACCTCAGATATACTCCATGGCTGATCTTCATCATGGAAGAAACAGTTGATAAGGAGATCAGAGGTCCCCAAAGACATGGATGAAGTGTGGGACCGGGTTGGCCATTGATAGCAGGAGAAGAAAATGGAGTCATTACTTTCCATCCATTTTGTAAGGTTTTGTAAATATTTAGAGGTCTATTAGGGGCCCCTCCTCCAACTTCTCTGTCCAAAGCAATGGCACAACCATCAACCCATGTCAGGGTGTGAGGGGTCATCCTGGACTCTGAACTCTCCTTTCAGCCCCACATCCAATCCCTGTCCAAATCATGCTGCCTCAACCTCCGCAACATCTCCGGAATATGCCCCTTCCTGACCAATCACACCACAAAGCTTCCGACTCACTCTTCCACTATGGCAACCCCCTCTTCATTGGATGACCTTTACATAGGCCATCCCCCCTCCAGTCCATCATGAATGCTGCCAGACTCCTCCACCTTACCAACCATTCAGTGTCCTCCACCCCTCTCTGCCATTCCTTCCACTGGCCTCCATTTAGTGTCCTCCACCACTCTCTTCCAATCCCTCCACTGGCCTTCATTCAGTGTCCTCCATCCCTCTCTGCCATTCCTTCCACTGGCCTCCATTTAGTGTCCTCCACCACTCTCTTCCAATCCCTCCACTGGCCTTCATTCAGTGTCCTCCACCCCTCTCTGCCAATCCCTCCACTCACCTGCATTTTGTGTCCTCCACCCCTCTCTACTAATCCTAGTAGACACCATTCAGTGTCCTCCACCCCTCTCTTCCAATCCCTCCACTGGCCTCCGTTCAGTGTCCTCCACCCCTCTCTTCCAATCCCTCCACTGGCCTCCATTCCATGTCCTCCACCCCTCTCTGCCAATCCCTCCACTGGCCTCCATTCAGTGTCCTCCACCTCTCTCTGTCAATCCCTCCACTGGCCTCCATTCAGTGTCCTCCACCCCTGTCTGCCAATCCCTGCACTCATCTCCACTCAGTGTCCTCCACCCCTCTCTACCAATCCCTCCGGTGGCTGCCACTCACCAAATAAATTAAATTGAAAATACTAACAACTTACAAATCCATCCACAACTCTTCCCCGGCTACATCACCAACCGAGTCTCAAAATACCAACCAAATAGCGCTTTTCATTCCTCCCAAGGACTCCTGCTCTCTAGTTCTTTTGTCACCTCCTCCCATGCTTGCCTTCAGGACTTCTCCTGAGCTTCTCCCATCCAATGGAATTCCCTACCCCAATCTGACTATCTCCTACTTTGTCCACTTTTAGATCCATGAAAACTCTTCTCTTCAGAGAAACCTATCCTGCCCCCACCTAACAAAAGTAGATGTATCTTCTGCATCAGCCCATCCTCCACACTTGCTACCTTTTCTATCACTTGACCCTCCCCTTTTAGATTGTAAGCTCTAAGGAGCAGGTCCGTCTGATTCCTCCTGTATTGTATTGTAACTGTACTGTCTGCCCTCATGTAGTAAAGTGCTGTGCTAACTGCTGGTGCTATATAAATCCTGTATAATAATCATTAAAATGGATAAATGAATGTTGCTCACATTCCCCCGGACGTGATAAATTTCAGAAGATATTTAGAGAAGAGGTGAAGTTCCAGGGGCCCGAGGGCCTAGGAATACACAGGGGTGCAGTGAATACAATCATCAGGAACATCGATTTGTAGAAACAATACTCAGCAGAATAAAGACCGGTCAAATCTGCTGATATTCAGAGACTGTGATAGGCTGAGAGTCTGGTCTCTATCACCGACATCTCAGAGCGCGGTGGAGGAAAGAACACCCAGGAATCATTGTAGAAAATTGTGTGCTGAGCTGTAGTCTTGGAGGAAAAGACAGGGGAGACAGAGCAGAATTCTCTGGATGGATGAGGACAGTGGGGGGTGATCTTCATCCTTCATCCCAATTCTCCTCTGTGGAGGGATGAGGACAGTGGGGGGTGATCTCCATCCTTCTTCCAAATTCTCCTCTGTGGATGGATGAGGACAGTGGGGGGCGATCTTCATCCTTCATCCCAATTCTCCTCTGTGGAGGGATGAGGACAGTGAGGGGCGATCTCCATCCTTCTTCCCAATTCTCCTCTGTGGAGGGATGAGGACAGTGGGGGGTGATCTTCATCCTTCATCCCAATTCTCCTCTGTGGAGGGATGAGGACAGTGGGGGGTGATCTCCATCCTTCTTCCAAATTCTCCTCTGTGGACGGATGAGGAGAGTGGGGGGCGATCTCCATCCTTCATCCTAATTCTCCTCTGTGGAGGGATGAGGACAGTGGGGGCAATCTCCATCCTTCATCCTAATTCTCCTCTGTGGAGGGATGAGGACAGTGGGGGGTGATCTCCATCCTTCTTCCAAATTCTCCTCTGTGGATGGATGAGGACAGTGGGGGGTGATCTTCATCCCAATTCTCCTCTGTGGAGGGATGAGGACAGTGGGGGGTGATCTCCATCCTTCTTCCAAATTCTCCTCTGTGGATGGATGAGGACAGTGGGGGGTGATCTTCATCCTTCATCCCAATTCTCCTCTGTGGAGGGATGAGGACAGTGAGGGGCGATCTCCATCCTTCTTCCCAATTCTCCTCTGTGGACGGATGAGGAGAGTGGGGGGCGATCTCCATCCTTCATCCTAATTCTCCTCTGTGGACGGATGAGGACAGTGGGGGCAATCTCCATCCTTCATCCTAATTCTCCTCTGTGGAGGGATGAGGACAGTGGGGGGTGATCTTCATCCTTCATCCTAATTCTCCTCTGTGGAGGTATGAGGACAGTGGGGGGTGATCTCCATCCTTCTTCCAAATTCTCCTCTGTGGATGGATGAGGACAGTGAGGGGCGATCTCCATCCTTCTTCCCAATTCTCCTCTGTGGAGGGATGAGGACAGTGGGGGGTGATCTTCATCCTTCATCCCAATTCTCCTCTGTGGAGGGATGAGGACAGTGGGGGGTGATCTCCATCCTTCTTCCAAATTCTCCTCTGTGGACGGATGAGGAGAGTGGGGGGCGATCTCCATCCTTCATCCTAATTCTCCTCTGTGGACGGATGAGGACAGTGGGGGCAATCTCCATCCTTCATCCTAATTCTCATCTGTGGAGTGATGAGGACAGTGGGGGGCGATCTCCATCCTTCATCCTAATTCTCCTCTGTGGATAGATAAGGACAGTGGGGGGTGATCTCCATTCTTCATCCCAATTCTCCTCTGTGGAGGAATGAGGACAGTGGGGGGTGATCTCCATCCTTCATCCCAATTCTCCTCTGTGGAGGGATGAGGACAGTTGGGGGGGGGTGATCTCCATCCTTCATCCTAATTCTCCTCTGTGGAGGGATGAGGACAGTGGGGCGATCTCCATCTTTCATCCTAATTCTCCTCTGTGGGGGGATAAGGACAGTGGGGGTGATCTCCATCTTTCATCCTAATTCTCTTCTGTGGATAGATGAGGACAGTGGGGGGCAATTTCCATCCTTCATCCCAATTCTCCTCTGTGGATGGATGAGGACAGTGGGGGCGATTTCCATCATTCATCCCAATTCTCCTCTGTGAACGGATAAGGACAGTGGGGGGCGATCTCCATCCTTCTTCCCAATTCTCCTCAGTGGAGGGATGAGGACAGTGAGGGGCGATCTCCATCCTTCATCCCAATTCTTCTCTGTGGATGGATGAGGACAGTCGGGGGTGAAATCCATCCTTCATCCTAATTCTCTTCTGTGGAGGGATGAGGACAGTGGGGGGTGAAATCCATCCTTCATCCTAATTCTCCTCTGTGTATAGATAAGGACAGTGGGGGGTGATCTCCATCCTTCATCCTAATTCTGCTCTGATGATGGATGAGGACAGTGGGGGGCTATTTCCATCCTTCATCCCAATTCTCCTAAGTGGATGGATGAGGACAGTGGGGGGGCGATCTCCATCCTTCATCCCAATTCTTCTCTGTGGAGGGATGAGGACAGTGGGAGGTGCTCTCCATCATTCATCCCAATTCTCCTCTGTGGAGGGATGAGGACAGTGGGGGGTGAAATCCATCCTTCATCCTAATTCTCCTCTGTGGATAGATAAGGACAGTGGGGGTGATCTCCATCCTTCATCCTAATTCTGCTCTGTGGATAGATAAGGACAGTGGGGGTGATCTCCATCCTTCATCCTAATTCTGCTCTGTGGATGGATGAGGACAGTGGGGGGCAATCTCCATCCTTCATCCCAATTCTTCTCTGTGGATGGATGAGGACAGGGGGGGCGATCTCCATCCTTCATCCCAATTCTCCTCTGTGGATGGATGAGGACACACCGAAATTTCTTCTTGGATCTGAAGAAGCTCCAACCACCAGTCTCTGTATTCCTTTACAGAGGTCTACGAAATACAAGTCCCACCCATAGAACAATATTGGAGATAACAGCAGTACTGTCCTCACCAATCACAGCCCAGATATTTCCCAGTACAGGTCAGGAGGGGTTATAGTACAATAAGGGGCCCATAGACATGACAGAGACCCTCATAGATACGAATTTCTCATCTGATCTATCAGGAAATAACCAGATTGGAGGACAGTCTCATGTCTGGGGGGTACCACACACAGTGGGGGCTCCTCAGGGGATATTGTGATTGGACAGGGCAGAATACCCTATAGGTCCTCTCATAAACCAACAAGGTGTTTGCCTAAGGCGGCAGTTTACAGGGGGCGGCACGCCCCCCCAGGCAGAAGGAACACTGTGTGTGCAGGGCCAAGGGATCGACTGCAGAGGAGAGTGGAGTTGTGGGCGGATCCCCGGTGTGCGCTCAGAGGGTGTGAGGGCCGGGGCCCACTGTCAGTGTGCTGGGATGTGCAGGATGGCCAGAAGGTGCCACAGAGGAGGAAGAAGAGGACAAGGTCAGGATGGAGGAGCCCCCCGCTCTTTTGCAGCCACCACCAGAGATCCTGGGGAAGATGGAACACAGGCGCCCCTCCTTGAGTGATGCTGACACCATCTGGAGGAGCCCCTGCTGGACAGGTAAGTGCTTGGAGGACTGGTGCTTCCCCACTCCTGTCTCACTGTCCCCCCGACACACTGCCCCCCACCTGTTCTACTTCCCCACTCCTGTCTCACTGTCCCCCGACACACTGCCCCCACCTGTCACCCTGCCCCACACCTGTTCCACTCCCCCCTCCTGTCCCTAACATTGTCCCACTACCCCCCATCTCTCCCCACTACCCCCCACCTGTCCCTCTGCACTCTTCCTGTCCCACTGCCCTTATCCTGTCCCATGCCCCCTGTCACGCTGCCCCCCACCTGTCCCTCTGCGCTCCTCCTGTCCCACTACCCCTCACCTCTCCCTCTGCGTTACTCTTGTCCCACTGCCCCTATCCTGTCCCATGCCCCCCATCATGCTGCCCCCCACCTGTCCCTCTGTGCTCCTCCTGTCCCACTGCCTTAATCCTGTCCTATGCCCCCCATCTGTCCATCTACGCTCCTGTCCCATATCCCCCATCACGCTATCCCCCACCTGTCCCTCTGTGCTCCTCCTGTCCTGCTGCCTCAGTCTTGTCCCATGCCCCCGTCACACTGCTCCCACCTTTCCCTCTGTGCTCCTCCTCTCCCACTGCCCCCACCTATCCCTCTGCACTCCTCCTGTCCCACTGCCCCTTACCTGTTCCTCTGCGCTCCTTCTCTCTCACTGCCCCC